>NW_024412411.1:665786-714730 GCF_014898765.1 Herpailurus yagouaroundi
TATTTCTTCTTTTCTAATATATATCTGTATGCCTTCTACATTTTCCCCTCATTGTACTGAGTAGAATTCTAGTACAATTCTGTACAAGAATGGTGAGGACATACACTCTTGCCTTTTCTCCCAATCTTAGGGAGAAAGCATTAAGTCTTTCATCATTAATTATAATATTAGTTAGCAGCATTTTTGTAGATGCCCTTTATAAAATCATGGAAGTTCCCTTTGTATTTATAATTTGCTGAGAGTTTGGGCCATGAACATACGTTGGCTTCAACATGTCAAGGTAGAGGAGACTACATACAAGGATAAGAGCAGCCTCTAGGATATGGCAGTGACCCCTAACTGACAGCCAACAATAAGTTAGAGAGCCTACAGACTGAGTCCAATTTGTCTTTTCTATTATGCCACTCTCTTGGGCTTAAGACATGTATTTTCTTGGCAGAAATATTGTATTCCATTGTCACATATATTTTGGGGAATACTAGCTAATTTGGGAGCAATTAAGTTACCTATATAGATTATGAAGGGGAGGAAGAAATTTTCCTTTGTCCAAGGTTCTTCTTACTGGACTAAGAATTAAATTTACATGGAACAGATTAACAGGAGAAAAATCCAAGGTTTCAATATGTGCACACAGAGGTCTAATAATGAAACTGAGACCCAAACACATGAATAAGGCAGGCAGTGTTTGTACATTTTAGACAAGAGATAATAAATGTGTAAAAAATTGTCAGAATAAAGAAAACAGACGTTTGGGAGCTTTTATTAGTAAATGAAATTTGGGCTGAGGTAGTAAGTTAGTAAAAAAGTAGCAAGTTTTCAGGTGCCTGGGTGGCTGTCAGTTAAGCGCCTGACTTTGACTCAGGTCATGATTACACAGTTCATGGTTCAAGCCCTGTGAGTTTGAGCCCATGTCGGGCTCTGTACTGACAGCTCGGAGCCTGGAGCCTGCTTCAGATTCTGTGTCTCCCTCTATCTCTGTCCCTCCTCTGTGCTCTCTCTCTCTCTTTCTCTCTCTCTCAAAAATAAACATTAAAAAAATTTTTTTTAAGTAACAAGGTTTGTTTCTGCAGCTTTCTCAGCTTTAAAGCTTCTATCTCTGGTGATTAAGATGTCTTTTTACTTCTTAGTACAGGCAAGGTAACTTTCATATGGGAGATTTATTGTCTGCTTTCAGGGGTGACAAAAAAGCATCTGGGTGTCCTTGTACTGGCTGTTTCCCAGGTTCAATTCAAAATAATCAATATGGCATTTGGGGCAGCCTGCCATCAGCCCCTACAAACACTAGCAATGGGAGGTAGGCATTGTTCTGGACACTTCACTCACATTTCATCCAAATTCTTTTTACTGATGAGGAAACTGAAGTTCAAAGATATGAAGTAGCTTGTCCACAGCCTTATAGCTGGAAAATGGCAAAGCAAGGATTTTTACCTAGATGGTCTAACTACGAAAGCCACAGCACCACACAGTGGGCTCCTAAAACATCATATCGAATGACACACACGTTGACCTGAGAAAAGAAGGGACCCAAGAATGGTTTAATTCTGTCCCTCCCTCCAACCTATTAGGCCAGATTCATTTATCACATGAATAAATGGCTATCCTGAACATCCAGGAAAGCAGGCTGCAGATAGATATGGGGCCCTTCCTGTGGTTTAGACATCTGAGGAGAGGCATCCCCAGATCCCAAGTGGATATAGATCGATGGATATAGAATGTTTCACTGAACTTATCAGGGAGCCTGAGACAGCCCTTGTTTATGGGGTTGTGCGTGTTTGAGGTGCTAGACGAATGTAGTCAGTGTCCTCAGCTCCATTCACCATGGGGTTAAACTTTAGTTGCAGACTTTGAGGCAGCTTCCAGATCCAACAGATCACACCTGCTGGAATTGCTGGAAGGAGTGTGAGGAGGGTAACCTGAGTCAGGAGACGTGTAGCTGTGCCCTGGGGATAGAGAGATTAAAGTACCATCTCCTGAAAGGGAGTAGAAGTGACAGGGATGAGCCCGATAAAACCCCCAAGCTGGGATCTGGTTACCCAGGTCTGCTGCAGGGATTACAGGAACAAAAGCACCCTGAAAATTCTCCGGGAGGGGAGGAGCAGTGGAAGGCATGGCACACAATGAGCATTTATGGAGATTTGGGTTGATTGTGTCCAGGGTGTGAAGGAAAAGCTACAAGCTGGTGTGGGGAGTAGGGTGTCTGGTGATACCTGATCCATCAGAAAACAAGGCATCTATAGGGAACAAGAAATGGCAGGGAGAATGAGAAAGTGCAAAGTACAGGGGAGAGAGAGACAGAAAGTAAGCCAAAATGACTGGGCTAGAGGAGTGAAGGGATCTAGTCGAGCTAGCTGTTGTATTTTGGAGAGAGCTGACTTTATGGATAGCAGTGTGCATGTGGCCAGGAATGGGGATGAAACCATAACAAAGGTAAGAGGCCATTTTATAGTTCCAGCAAGTTTTTTAATTGATTTAGGCCTTAGCCTGAGGTTGCAAAGCAAGTGACTAAGTGATCTCTGCAGAGATGGAACCTGTGACCTTAGAGCCATTAGCACCACGTGGTACTCCACTGAGCTAAGGACTATTAGTCAAAACAGACAGGCAACAAAACCAGAAGGTATCCCTGCGGACTGAGCCTGAGGCACTCTCTAGGGCTCATTATCCGCTCTCTGAATTAAAGGCTGGGAAGAGGTGGTGGTAATGGTCAAAGAGCAGACAGGCCAGGGTGAGACAGGACACAGGGACCTATGAGGACTATGAGCTCGGGATTAGTATAGGGTGGAGGAGAACCTGCTTCATGGGCTATGAGAACAAGACTGGATCCTAGGGATGGAGAGACTCTTCATTCCTGCTGCAGTTTAAAGGTCATTATTGTGCTTCCTCTGGGCTGAACAACAAGCCCTTAACTAACCACAACATTCTCATCGAGGTTCCCCATGGGGTTCTGGCAACAAGAGGCTGGACACCTGTGCTCGCCTTTCGTGTATCCCACACCCCACCCACTCCCCCAGATGAGGTACATCTAGGGTTGCATAAAGAATATACCCGAGGCAGTCCACTAGAACACCAAAGTGTGTGAGGGTCGCTGAGAGAACCAAGTGTGGTGAGTGAACTGCACAAAGGGAGAAGTAGGTATGGGGAGGGACAATAAGACTTATGGTGAGAGTGATGAAATAAATGGGAGAGAAAACAAGAAAGAAAGGAAAGAGGAGGGAGAAATAGGTATGGGAGTTCCTGTTTCTGAACATGGAAGGATAAAAATGAGATGGGGCAAAGAATGGGACCACTCTTAGAAAGTTTCTTCAATTTTTGAAGAGTTGGAAGGTAGATTGGGCTGGGGGGTTGGGATAGAGCAGATGGAGAGATCAGAAAAGCACAGTGTCCTTTGTAGAAGGGAGGGACGCATGGGGTTCAGAATTTGGGCAGTGAGGCAAAGTTTTGTCTAAGCTGACTCGTTAAAACAGCTCATGGAATTCAACAAACTTATTTCATGTCTAATGGAAATATGTGATTATAGGAATAAAAAATCCAAAATAGTCCTTGTCTTCAAAGAGCTCACAGAGCAGCAGGAAGGTATGGGAAGAGCTCCAGTAGTAGACTAACTTATGTATAGAATTGTAGAAGGGGGGAGTGATTCATTTGGAGGGACAAATACATTAGAAGGCCTATGGGAGCTGGTAGCATCTGAGTTCTAGTAAGGAAAAGTGGTTTCCTGAGATGGAAAATGCAGAGAAGTTAGAGGTAGCTATAGGTGCAAAGGCAAGGATATGACTTAGCATATAGTATTAGGAATTGGGACTGAATATTTAACATCATACGTTAGAACTAGGAAGTCATGTGGAGCAGACTTTGCTGACCAAATCTATCACTGAGGGATGTCTTCAAATTGCATAGTGCAGTTCTGAGTTTACTGGTGGCCACAACCTCTGCATGGTAGAATCTGGGGAACCTTGAGAATTCAGTGGTGGTATCTTCTATCCCCCATATATGGGCTGGCTTTCTGCTTACCTTGTCCGATTATAACCTGCTATAATCCCAGGTTCTTCAGAGAAAAGCTAAATCTCCCTAGTAAAGACATAGCATGAAAAAGAATCTGAATACAGGGAGCAGTAGAACTGATCATTGCCTTACCTTCCAACTATCCACACAGATTTGAGACTAAGAACATGGGAAATTATTTTCTAAGTTTGGGCCCTATAATTTATCTAAACCTTTCTCTTCCCTAGATTGTTGTATTCCTCCACCCCATCTGCTATGCTTGTTTCCCTTATCCTCTCTATATGCATAGGTCTCTTACCATATCAACACTTTATAATGTGCCAGCTTTGATCTCATACTTTGTTAAGTGGTTATCCATGGGATATACCACCTGTTTCCAAAGGATTGCTTGGTGCTTGGCACTCAACATAGCTCTTTCAGTCAGGGTTAATCTGGAGATAAAAGGGGGCCTCTCAGGAGGTGGAGGGGCAATCATTGTCTTGGAGAGAAATCTACCCTCTTAGCCATTTCTTCCTACTCCATTTTATCGCCTATGGCTCAACTCCTGTGACGCTGATGCTATACCTCTCCTCACACTGGCCACTTCTTAAAGCCATCCTAATGCTGCAGCATTCGCCCGCAACCAGAGACCCTGTCTGACATACACTTTTCAATGCTGGCCTCATAAATAGCAGGGAGAGTTGTGGTGAGGGCCTTAATTGCCAGGACTAGGTCTGGACAGAAATGTAAAGTGAGAAAATCTGTTCATAATACTCTGCCATCTCTATACGCTGCTCACAGCTTTCCATGAAGCCACCATCAGATCTCCCTTCTAACCAAATATCCAATGTTCCATTTGTCCTTCAGATGGAAGGGAACTAGTCTGGTAATGAATGAAACTTCTGTTCTGTCCCAAAAAACATTCTCCAGTATGTATAAACATGTTTTGGTGACAATGTCCCCACTTTTAGTTTTGAACCATAGAGTTAAATCTGTAGATGTAGGTTTCAGTGTGAGAAAAAAGAAGCTTACTTATCCTTACAGCAACATACCAGATATTTGAAGTGAAATAAGGATGCCTAATTGAGCAATGTGAGATGTGTTTCAAGATGCATGTTTATGACCTCCTGAATTTCTGATATATATAGATGTATATACATAGCTGCATATTGCAGGGATGTTTGTGAACATCTGATAAGTATGTGTGTATGTAATGAGATAAGAGCTACTCATTGGCTGCATACATGTGTTTTGAAGAATGACTGAATCTTTAAATTTACCTGGCTATGATTGTGTGAGGTGGCAAAAGATTGATTAGGAACACTTGTCAGTCACAATCTGTGGACATGAGTGTATATATGATAACATATGTCCACCAACACAAACTTAGGCTTCCACATGCCTTTTTGTTCATACATGCATTTATATCAGTGTGTATTCAGAAGTGCTTCTGAGGGAATGAGCATTTGTATATTTCTGCACCCTTGAATGTATAAGTTACACTTTTGTTTGAGTACCTGTTAATTTGATATGCATATGTTTCAAAAATACCTCTGCCCATGAATATAAACCTCCCTTTCATGAGTGTTTCTGTGTATCAGGGTGGATAAGTATGTGTCTGTGTGTGCATGCATGTGTGTAAGGGCATGCATATATGTCTATGTTGTGTGTAGAAATAGATATTGGCCACAAAATGTATATTTTTGTGTTTGGATAGTGTAAATGGCAGAAAGTACATGTGCTTTTTGTATGCTAGTTAGGTATGTATGAGAGCACTTTCAAAATTCTGGGAAGGAGTGAACCTGTCAAATACGAAGGTCGCATGTAAAGATTTAAATATCCCCACAAAAGCCTCACAGGGGGCATCTAGGTGGCTAAGTCGATTAAGTGCCTGACTCTTGGTTTCGGCTCAGGTCATGATCTCATGTTTGGTGAGATTGAGCCCCATGTTGGGAACAGTACTGAATGCAGAGCCTGCTTGAGATTCTCTCTCTCTCCTTCACTCTCAATGCCCCACCCCCAAAATTAAAAAAAAAAAAAAGGCTCACAGGCTTTTTTTCAACAGGAATCTATCCTAAATCTCTTTCTGCTTTACTTTCTAACATGTCTACCCACCACCTGATCTGTTTTTAATGAGCAGGAATGTTCAGTCAAATGTATGAGATACATTAGGAGCCTCTGTTCTTGGGACTGTAAGCCCACATACTCAGAAGAAGCTCCATCTAGAAAACACTTCAAGCTGAGGCAGAGACTCCAAGATGGTGGGGACTAGAAATATGTTGACTCCACTGAAGAAAAGATTAACATTTTGGAGAAACTTATATGAGGTGTGCAAGAGGGGTGGCTGGGAAGATTTTGAGAATAGTGAGTTTATGGAATAAAACTGAGCATTTCAGGAGAAGGGATGAAATCCAGGAGAAAATTTGGAGAAACAGAATTGAGAATGTGTAAAATAGAAGTGTAAAGGTTTTATGAAGCACATTTATTTGAAGTATAATATAAACCAGGAGCTGGATTCATAACAATGAATAAAATGAAGAACCATCTCTTGAGGAAGTTAACAGTTCATTGAGGAAAACACAGGAAGACATATTAAGAATTGAGAATGATCAGGATTATATTAGAGAATGTGCTATAGTGTGATAGGAGAGGGTAAATAGGGGCACCTGGGTAGCTCAGTTGGTTAAGCATCTGACTCTTGGTTTCTGCTCAGGTCATGATCTCACAGTTTGTGGGTTTGAGCCCCACATTGGGCTCTGTGCTGACAGTACAGACCCTGCTTGGGATTCTCTCTCTATCCTTCTCTCGCTGCCTCTCCCCTGCTCACACTGCCTCTGTCTCTCTCAAAAATGAATAAGAAAAATAAACTTAAGAAAAAAAGGAGAGGATAAATAAGCTATCCCAGAGTCTGTTAGAAAAAAGGTGGTCAGCAGTTTTCAGGAAAGGGAGGAACAATGTTTGAGTTGGAACATCATGCTATACATGAGAGAGGAGGACATTTCACTTATAAAATGTATTTTTCAAAGTGCAAAAATTAATGACATATCTGAGGAATCACAGTAGTTCTGCCAGGCTAAGATGAATGTAGAAGTAGACTAGAAACGAGTTAAGCAGTAAGGAATGTTGGGGCCAGATGGTGAAGAGGTTTCTATGACAAATAAAGGTGTGGTCTTTATTTTAAAGCAGTGGAAAATCAGATGGTTCAAAAGAAAGATGCCACAGCCACATTATCAGATTGCAAATTATAAAATAACACTGTGAAATCTATATGCAGGGAGGATTGGGAGGCAGAAGAACTGGCAGCACAGAAACCAATCAGGATAATACAAACAAAAGCCTCAGCAAAACCCAAAACACCTTTCATGACTAAAAGTGGATGTGGAAGAAAAATCTGAGATGAGACGATGGAGTTTACTAAGCATAGTTACTCATTTAATATTAGAAAAGTGTTGGGTTAACGCCAAAGTCATCTTTAAAAAATTTTTTTAATGTTTATTATTTTTGAGAGAGAGACAGAGACACAGAGCAAGCAGGGAAGGGGCAGAGAGAGAGGGAAACACAGAATCAGAAGCAGGCTCCAGGCTCTGAGCTGTCAGCACAGAGCCCCATGCAGGGCTCGAACTCACAGACCACAAGATCATGACCTGAGCTGTAGTCAGCCGCCCAACCGACTGAGCCACCCAGGCACCCCAAGGCCAAAGTCATCTTTTAATCCCATCCTCAATTCACTGTTAGTCCCTTACCCCAGTCATTATTACTTTAATCAAATCAAGTAATGCAAATCTGTCCAGGACTTCTAGGCACTTATGTACAAATGTAGCTGTCTGGGGTATAGTGTTAGGAGGCTTTTAAAACATATATGATACTATAATGGATCAATCATTATGCATATTTTTAACTCAACAATATATCTTTACTCTTAACTGTTGAGACTGCTATGCACCATGACTGTTTTTCTGATTAGTTATCAGAATTAATATGAGAATTATGCAGAACTCTGCTTTTGTCCTCTTGCAAACGAAAATATTTTATGCCTCTTCATGCATATGGGTCTTTCTTTCTGATAGATATATCAAGAACTAGAATTGCCAAATTACGTAAATGACTTACTTTTTTTAAGTTAGTTTATTTTGAGAGAGAGAGCATGAGCAGGGGAAGGGCAGAGAGAGAGGGACAGAGAGAATCCCAAGCAGGCTCCACACTGTCAGTGCAGAGCCTGATGTGGGGCTTGAACTCACAAACCTGTGAGATCATGACCTGAGCCAAAATCAAGAGTCTGACGCTTAACTGATTGAGCCACCAAGCCTCCCCTAAATTTCTTATCTTAATGAAATGCACCAAATTGCTCCCAAAAGAGCTACAACATTTTACAGTGTTGACAGCCTTGATTAAGGCTTAAGTCACTTAAGGAGCCCCTGGGTGGCCCAGTTGGTTGAGTGCCTGACTTTGGCTCAGTTCATAATCTTGGGGTTCTAGGGTTCAGGCTCCCCATCCTGCTTCAGATTCTTTGTCTCCTTCTCTCTCTCTCTCTGCCCCTCCCCTGATTGTTCCTCTATCTCCCTTAAAAATAAATAAACTTAAAAGTAGTCTTTTAATATTTTTCCAGCATATAATTTTATCCAATTTTATGATTTTATCCCACATGACAGGTAAAAAATGTTTGTTTGTTTTTTTTTTAAGTTTATTTATGTATTGAGAGAGAGAGAGCAGGAGAGGGGCAGAGAGACAGGGAGGTTCCACACTAACAGCTAACAGTGTGGAGCCCAACGTGAGGCTCGTACTCACAAATCTCATCATGACCTGAGATGAAACCAAGAGTCAGACCCTTAACTGACTGAGCCACCCAGGCATCCCTGTTTTATCATTTATAAAATATGTCTTATCTTAGTAACCAATGAGATTGCTTTTATTATACATTTGTTTAGCATTTCTATAAAGTCTTATATAAAATCACACCTCATATTTTGCTAGATCTTACATTAGATCACCCATCTCTTTCTTATTTATTTGTTTCTTTATTCCAAATTTAAACTTTTTTCAGTAATACAAGTTGCAAATACTGTCCCATTCTGGGACACTCTGTCCCATTCTTTCTTTTATCTTTCAACCCCTATAGGGTACTATTGTTATGAGATGTTGTTGTTGTTGTTTTGATGATTTGTTGTTGTTGTTGTTGTTGTTGTAAAAACACTTAACATGAGATCTGGCCTCTCAACAAAATGTTAAGTTGTTAACTATAGGCACAATGTTGTACAGAAGATCTCTAAAACTTATTCATCTTACATAACTGAAACTTTATACTCATTGAACAGTAATTCCTTGTCTCCCCCCACCCCAGATCCTGGAAGCCGCCATTCTCTTCTCTGTTTCTGTAAGTTTGACTATTATACACCTCATACAAATGGAATCATGCAGTATTTGTCCTTCTATAACAACAAGGTTTATTTTACTTTGCATATTATCCTCCAGATCCATCCATGTTGCAACATGTGGCAGGATTTCCTTCATTTTTAAGGCTGAATAATATTCCATGGTATGTATATACCATAATTTCTTTATCCATTCATCCATTGATGGACCTTTAGGTTGCTTTCATATCTTAGCTATTGTGGATAATGCTGCAGTGAACACAGGAGTGCAGATATCCTTCAACATCCTGATTTCAATTCTTTTGAATATACACTCAAAAGCAGCATGGCTAGATCATATGATAATTCTCTCTCTTTTTTTTAATGTTCCCTTATTTTTGAGGGACAGAGCATGTGTGGGGGAGGAGCAGAGAGAGAGGGAGACACAGAATCTGAAGCAGGGTCCCGGCTCTGAGCTGTCAGCACAGAGCCCAACGTGAGGCTCGAACTCACAAACTGTGAGATCATGACCTGAGCCAAAGTCGGACACTTAACCTGCTGAGCCACCCAGGTGCCCCTGATAATTCTGTTTTTAATTTTCTTAGGAAGCACCATACTGTTTTCCATAGTGGCTGCATCGTCACCAACTTTTTTTATTTTTTTTTTTTTTTTTTTTTTTTTTTGGCTAATATCCATCCTAACAGGTGTGAGGTGATATCTAATTATGGTTTTGATTTGCATTTCCCTGATGATTAGTGATTTTGAGCATTTTACCATATACCTATCGGCCATTTGTATGTATTCTTTAGAAAAATGTCTATTTAGTTCTTTTGCCTGTTTAAAATTGAGTTGTTTTTTGTTATTGACTTGTAGGAGTTTCTCATATATTTTGGAATATTAAACACTTGTCAAATACAATTTGTAAATATTTTCTCCTATTCTGTAGGTTGGCTTCTCACTTTGTTGGCTATTTCTTTCCTGTGCAGAAGTTTTAAGGTTGATGTAGCCTATTTGTCTAATTTTGTTTTTGTTATTTGTGCTTTTATGGTCATATATAAGAACTTACTGTCAATTCCAATGTCATAAAGCTTTGCCCTTATGTTTTCTTATGTTTCCAGGTCTGGGTGATGGGCATTGAGGAGGGCACTTGTTGGGATGAGCACTGGTTGCTGTATGTAAACTATGAATCACAGGAATCTAACCCCAAAACCAAGAGCACACTTTACACACTGTATGTTAGCCAACTTAACAATAAATTATATTAAATAAATGAATGAATGAATGAATGAATGAATAAATAAATAAATAAATATCTTTAATCCATTTTTAATTATTATGTATGGTACAAGATATGCATACAATTTAATTTTTTTGCATATGGATATCAGTTTTCCCAATACCATTTGTTAAGGAGACTTTCCTTTCTTCATCGCACATTCCTGGCATCCTTGTTGAAGATCAGTTGACCATATACGCTTGAGTTCATTTCCAGGCTCTCTAGTCTATTCCATAGGTCTGTACATCTGTTCTCATTCCCTGTCTTGACTAGTAAGTTTTGAAGTTGGGTAGTATAACTTTCCCAACTTTGTTTTTTCTCTTTCAAAATCATTTTGGTTCTTCAAGTCCCATAGCATTTCCAAAAAATTTTTAGGATAAGCTTATCAGTTTTTGCAAAAAGGCCTCTGGCCCTTTATCAGGAATACTGTTGAAGGTACAGGTAATTTGGGGGTAATCAAGAGATACCTAAACTTTCCATATTTATAAATATTTTAACTATATTGGAGCTTCTTTAATTTCTTTCAGCATTGTTTCAAAGTTTTCAGTGTATGATAGTATGTTTTTTTAAATTTAATCCTAGTAAAATTTTTGATGCATTGTGAATAAAATTATTTTCTCAATTTTATTCTCAGATTGTTCATTGCTATTTATCAACATACAATTGATATTTGTATCTTGAATTTGCATTCAATGGCCTTGTAAAATTCATTGATTAGTTTTAGGTTTTTTTCAATGGATTCCTTAGAATTTTCTATGTATAGATTCATGTCATCTGTAAATAAAGATCATTTTATAACTTCCTTACCAAACTGGACACTTTAATTTGTTTTCTTTAATGTATTACCTAGAATCTTCAGTGCAATGTTGAACAGAAGTGACCAAAGCAGATAACTTTGCCTCATTCTAAATCCTAGTCAAGTACGATGTTAGCTATAGGTTTATTCACAGATGCCCTTTATCAGATTGAGGAAGTTCCTTTCCGTTTCTATTCTGTGATGTTTTTACCATGAATGAGGTTTTTGATGAATTCCTTTTCTGTGTCTATTGAGATGACTATGAAGTTTTGGTCTTTATTTTATTAATATGGCATATTATAGTAACTGATTTTAAAATGTAAAACCAACCTTGCCCTTATGGGATAAATCTCACTTAATCAAAGTATATAATTCTTTTCATATATTGTTGAGTTTGATTTGCTATTATGTTAATAATTTGTATGTCTTCAGAGATATTTGTCTATAGTTTGGTTTGTTTTTGTTTTTGTTTTTTTTTTCCCTGTGGTATCTTTGTCTGGCTTTGGAATTAAGGTCACACCATACTCCTAGCATGAGTTGTTTTTTTTTTTTTCTTCTTTTTTCCACTTTTAACAACATATATTGGTTCCTCACAACCTGAAATTTAAGGTGTCCAAATTTTAGGTTCCAGCTCATTTTTTCCTGGTCAGAACTCTTTCTTGTCCCTCAGAAGGACAATTTCTTATTCTATCCTCATCAGGCAAAGAGAACTCTGGTCCTTCATTTCTTTATAAAATCACTAATCTCACCATGGGGACTACAATGAGTTGGATTTTATAAAACTATCCCCTGTTAAAAAAAAAGTTTGAGAAACATTTAGTATTTGTTCTTATGCTGAATTTTCCTGTGATTTACCAATGAAGCCATCTGAACCTGGGATTTCTTTGTAGAAAAATTTTAAATTAGTATTTGAATTTCTTTATGTTGTTATAGGTCTGTTCAGATTTCCTATTTTTCCTTGAGTCAGTTTGGCAATTTATGTCTTCCTTGGATTTTTTTTTATTTAACCTATTTGCTGGCATATAGTTGTTTATAATATACTCTTATTATCATTTGGGTTTCTGTAAGGTCAGTAATCATGTTCCTTATTATATTCCTGATCTTGATAATTTATGTCTTTTATTTTTTTGTAAGGCTTATTAAGAGTTTTTTTTTCAATATATGAAGTTTATTGTCAAATTGGCTTCCATACAACACCCAGTGCTCATCCCAAAAGGTGCCCTCCTCAATACCCATCACCCACCCTCCCCTCCCTCTCACCCCCCATCAACCCTGTTTGTTCTCAGTTTTTAAGAGTCTCTTATGCTTTGGCTCTCTCCCACTCTAACCTCCTTTTTTTTTTTTCCTTCCCCTCCCCCATGGGTTTCTGTTAAGTTTCTCAGGATCTACATAAGAGTGAACACATATGGTATCTGTCTTTCTCTGTATGGCTTATTTCACTTAGCATAACACTCTCCTGTTCCATCCATGTTGCTAGAAAGGGCCGTATTTCATTCTTTCTCATTGCCACGTAGTCCTCCATTGTGTATATAAACCACAATTTCTTTATCCATGCTTATTAACAGTTTTCAATTTTGTCCATCTTTTCAAAGAACAAATTTTGGTTTTATTGATTTTCTCTGTTGTTTTCAATTTTCCATTTTGCTGCTCTTTACTTGAATTACTTTACCTGTACTTACTTTGAGTTTTGATTGTTCTTTGTTTTACAAATACTTAAGGTAGAATCTCATGTTACTGATTTGAGAACTTCTTTTCTGATATAGGAATACCAACTTAGTAGAGCCTTGGGCCATCCCTACTTGCTGGCCACCAAGATGACCACACTAACCGACAAGCTCCAAATCAAGGAAGCTAGCTCAGGCAACTGGAACGAAGCCCTCAGCTTTCCCTGTCTCCTGCCTCTGACAGAACTGGAGACAGTGGGGATAATGAGGGCAGCCCTAGGCCAGAATGTCTTACCATAGGAGTTATTTCCCAAAGTTCTGTAGCTTTAATGAATGGGCTTCATTCAGGAATGAATGGTATTAAAGTGGTGTTATTGACCATTTTACCAGTTTTACACTTGCTTTTTGTGAGAGAGGATTTTTCAACCTCCTCACTCAATCACACAACAAATAAATATCTGTTCCTATTCATTCCTCTTTAAATGTTTTCTGTTAGATTAAGATCTTTGTTTCATTTATTTTCCCTTATACTTTGAAAGTTTTACATTTAATTTTAAAATGTTTAATTTCATATTTTAAGATATATACATTTAGAATTTTTAAATGTGTTTGGAGTTAATTTACATCCATATTATTCCCCTAAGAACATAACTCAACATGTCTTTATTTTTTCTTTTCCCCAGATCACAATTTCATGGTACTTTTGTCTGGAATTTCAGTTCTAACTTTTCTGGGTATTTGACTGAGGGAAAGAGATAGGACTACAGTGTGTGCTCAGTATTTCTTGTTGAAATTATGAATAATATTTGGATATTATATGTGAAGTAAGGCTAATTGTAAGGCTTTTATTGCGGGAAACTGGTGAGTGGTCTTGCCACAAACTGATGTAGGGAACCAATATATGTTCCCTTTTTTTCTTTCTTTCTTCCTTTTTTTTTCCCCTTTTGTCATTGTGATTTTCCCACCACTGTCTCCTAACTGAAGAAGCTGGAAGAACTTTTAAGATGCATTTGTGAAGATCTTTTTGGGATTATTTGAATTTAAAATAAATGGGACATAAGAGTAGAGATTTCCAGGATAAGATGAATATAGAATGAGCTAGAAGATATATTTGTAATTCATTAGTCCACAGAGTTAAAAGTCATAAGACTAGATACTACCACTGAAGAAAAAGAAGAGGGCCAAATTAAGATCTGTCAAAAATGTCAATATAGGGGTGCCTGGGTGGCTCAGTTGGTTAAGCATCCGACTTTGGCTCAGGTCATGATCTCACGGTTGGTGAGTTTGAGCCCCACGTTGGGCTCTGTGCTGACAGCTCAGAGCCTGGAGCCTGCTTCAAATTCTGTGTGTCCCCCACTCTCTGCCCCTCCCATGCTCATGCTCTATCTCTCTCTGTCTGTCAATAATAAATAAACATTAAAAAATTTTTTTGATGTCAATATATACCCTGAATGGGACACAGCAAGGTGAACTAAGTAATTAACTTCAAAAGGTAAACTTAGAAAGAAAAGGAGAAACTGGATTTGCAGCAGTCAAAGCTCACTGAGAAATACATCAGTTTAGGAAATATGAGTGCCCCTTGATTTAATACTAAAGGTGTAAAGGGTGACTTTATTGAGAGCACTTAAAGGGAACTGAAGTCAGAATGCCTGGGGTTGAGGGGAGCAGAAAAAGTGTTTATAAGAGTATAGACCCTCTCACAGATGTTTGCCATTAAGGGAGGGCTATGAGTTAGAAAAAAGCTGTAAGAAAAGCAGGGTTAAAGGAAAGTGGAAAAACAATTTAGGGAGAGAAACAGATTTGAGGACAGCTTTAGAAAAATTGCCAAGACATGGGATGACTTTGGCATAGATATTAGAATGTCTGTGTGTTCTGGGAGGGCATGTAAAAGCCAGTGTGTGCTGGGGGCTGGGGAAGGAGGCAGGCTGCGTTAGATAGCATTATGCAAATGTGTCAAAAGATTAAGTAAATCTTTCTAATCAGTTTTCAGGTTCCAGACTTCAAAGTGGGATCCTGAACTATGTCAACATTCCCCAATCAGGCAGCCCCCAGTAACACTTCAATGGCCCCCACCTTCTTGTTGGTGGGCATGCCAGGTCTGTCAGCTGCACCCTCCTGGTGGACAATACCACTCATCACAATGTACCTTCTCTCTGCCGTGGGCAACGGTACTATTCTCTGGATCATTGCCTTGGATTCCACCCTGCACCGTCCAATGTACTTCTTCCTCTTCTTGCTTAGCGTGTCTGATGTTGGCTTGGCCACAGCCCTGATGCCCACCCTGCTGGGTCTTGCCTTTGCTGGCATTCATGCTGTCCCTGCTTCGGCTTGCCTCCTACAGATGTTCTTTGTCCACATCTTTTCTGTGATGGAGTCCTCGGTGTTGCTCGCCATGGCCTTAGATCGAGCACTAGCCATCTGCCGCCCTCTCCACTACCCAACGCTCCTCACCAATGATGTCATTAGCAAGATTTGCCTGGCTATTGCTTTCCGATGCCTGGGTCTCCATCTGCCCCTGCCATTCCTCCTGGCCCACATGCCCTACTGCCTCCCACAGGTCCTGACCCATTCTTACTGCTTGCACCCAGATATAGCCCATTTGGCCTGCCCTGGAGCTTGGGGTGCAATCTATAGCCTCTTTGTGGTTCTGTCAGTTATGGGATTAGACCCTCTGCTTATTTTTTTCTCCTATGGCTTAATTGGCAGAGTCTTGCAAGGTTTGGGATCCAGTGAGGATCGCTGGAAGGCTGGCCAAACCTGTGCTGCCCACCTCTCTGCTGTGCTCCTCTTCTACATGCCCATGATCCTTCTTGCCCTCATTGACCATCTTAGAGTGCCAATACCTCAGCCTGCCCATACTCTTCTCTCCTATGTCCACTTCCTGTTTCCTCCATTGATAAATCCTATTCTCTACAGTGTCAAGATGAAGGAGATTAGAGAGAGAATAGTCAAGAGACTACAGCCCAGGAAGGTGGGTTGTGCTGAATGAAGAGGATGCCCCTCCACAGTTGGTGGCTTAAAACTACCTAATACAAAAGTAGTTTTTCCATGATGAAGAACTCAGTTCAAAATGCATGAAATGGTCACTCAGGCACACATAAGCACATATACATGGATGTATCTGCCTGTCCTTGCAAGTGTGAATGTGTCTCTTAAGGTAAACTTACAAGCTCCAGAGAGTGACAGGGGTCTACCCACTGTTACACTACAGATCATGGCACAGAACATCCAGGATCTAGGTCATGTCACAACCACCCAAGTGTGTGTCTGTTGTTGTTTTGTTTTTGTTAATTTCCCCACCACATCTGTACCCTAATGCCTGAGGAAACTGGAGAAGTTAAACAGTTACAGCAGAGAAATGAGAACACAGAAACCTTCCATGGCACTCTACGTGTGTGTGTGTGTGTGTGTGTGTGTGTGTGTGTGTGTGTGTTTGTACATTGCTTTACGGATCTTTTTATGGATTTTAATATATGTGTCATGGATATAATCACATATCACTGATCTATTAGTGTAGGCTCATAGTCTGACTTGTTAATATGTGGTATAAAGTGATCCCCCTCTCATGAAACAAACAAGAGCTTTGGAATCCTAACAAGAATTACATTATTTTTATAGATTAAGTGTAAGCTAACATTTATGATGATAAACTTTCACACCCAAAAATATATGATAGATGTTTCACTTATTAATACCTTTTTAAATTTTTCAATAAAATTATTTGTTTAATTAAATTTATTTCTATAGTTTTTAATTATATGATTTTGTTGCTCTTATAAATAAAATAATTCTCTATTCTATTTCCACATCCATAATGCTAGATTGGGGAAAATCATTTTTTACCTTGCATTAATACATATTTTACCAAATTATCATATGAATTATATAGCTTTTTATTTTTGGATTTTCCTTATATTTATCATATATAAGTAAAAATAGGTGACTGGTAGGTTTTTCCTACTATTCATACAACTTATTTCATTTTACTTTATTTAACTCATTGGAATCTCCAGCCTGTTATGAAAGAATAACAGTGAAAGTGAACGCTCAAATCTTGTTACTGATTTTAACAGAAGTGGCATTAGTGGTTCACTTATTAGAACAATGGTTGGCTGCAAGATCTGTGGGTAATTTGTAAATATTCAAATAATTTATGTGTATTCCAATTTTATTAATTTTTAATAAGCTTACTCAATAAACCCTATTAAGTGCTTTTTCAGCATCCACTAATATAACTATAATTGTCTGCTTTAATGTCTTGTTCAATTTTCTGATATAGAAACATCTTTTTTCTATTGTGATTATAGAAAAATGCATTCTAAATGAAAGTAGCAAATTGGATCCACTTAGTGCCAAAACAAGAACCCATACTAATCTATCAGGATACATTACAGCAAGGCAGAACAGTTATATCCTCATCTGATACCAAGTTTCTCTGCAAGGTATATTATATATCCTCTTACTAAATTAGTATTTCCATTTCACAAATGAGAATACTGTGACTGAGGATTTCAGAATGTTTAAAGTATATAAAATTAGTTGCAAAGGCAGCATTTATTTTCAGATTTGCTTAATAAAAAGCCCCTGCTATAAAATACTTTTTTTTTTAATTGTTGAACAGAGAAACAGCTTGGTCTTGAGGCAACAGTAATGGGGTCTCTGAGAAACCCTGCTTTTCCCAAAGTTTACCATTTCCTCCTCCCTGCTGCACCCACCCCCAGAGTCTCACTTATTTACTGACAGCAGAATGATGTAAACAGTTTGAAGTCCCACAAGCCTGGTTTTGAATTCTCACTTCACTACTTCCTGTGTCATTTGGCAACAGCTGTTCTTATGTTTACAAAATAGGTATAATAAGGATTGCATGAAATCAGGTCCCTTTATCATAGTGTCTGAACACAAGAGATATTCAATAAATCATAGTTATTTGGAATTAATGAAGTCAAAAATAACTGTAGTTACACCTTGTATGTATATTCAATGTGAATAAAGAACTTTACAGGTGGAAGATTCTTTCGGCTGATACAACCTCATTTTAGAGAAGGAAAACTGCAACTTGGGATTTGCTGAAAGCACTTTTGCATGGACCTGTGTAAGTCAGGGAAGATGAACTAAACCTCTGTGTTTAGTAGTTCAGGGAACACAGAACTCTTTCACGGCAGGGGCTCCACTGCTCTCTCCTGGTCAGGGACCACAACCACTCAATTCTGTCAGTTTTCAAGTGCCAAGTGCTTGGTATTACCACTCTTGGCCAGTCAGGGGGCACTGTTGTCTCTGCAAATCACCTGACAGATTTGAAGGAAAATCTTTCTCCTCTAACAGCACACAGGGGCATAAGAGGTATTAGCAGGAATGTTTACAATTGTAAATAAAATGTAACAGTGATACAGGGGAGCTGATTGAAACTGAAAACCAGGAAAAGCTTTGCAAAATCCAGATTTCTGGGTTGGTCCCACTGCTAAAAAAGCTTAAACAAAGACTCCAGACCTGTAACCTGAGAGAGAGAGAGAGAGAGGTGGGGATGAGGATGAGAAAGCAATTAATAATTCATTAATGGGGGTGTGCCTGGGTAGCTCAGTCAGTTGAGCATCTGTCTCTTGATTTTAGCTCAGGTCATGATCTCAGGGTTCATGGGTTCAAGTCCTGTGCTGACAGTGTTGATCATGCTTTGAGTTCTCTGTGTCCCGTTCTCTCTGCCCCTCCCCTTCTCACACTCTCTTATGTGTGTTCTCTCTCTCTCTTTCCCTCTCTCTCAAAAATAAATAAACATAAAAAAAAGAATTTGTAACAGGGATCTTAAGTTCAAATACCTAGAAGAACAAGGTCATAATAGCAGTAAGTGGAGCAAACACATACTCAGACTGTGAGTAGTGGGGACTGTATAAGGGCCAACACTTCTCAGTGTGTTCCTACTGAGTTTTTCCATGTGGGAATGTAGGCCTAGTATTGCCATACCTTCCTACTTTTAAGATAACTCATAAATCTCTATTTTTTATATGAACTCATCTAAACACTATCTTGTCTAAACAAATCCGTCTGAAGACCATATTTAGATTTTATGGCTCTTAAAAAGATTAACATATTAATTCAGACAATGAAGAAAGAAGGAATTATCTTCTTTAATTTCAAAGTAAATATGAAATGTAATACACAACACATAGAAAGTAATTTTCTCAAGGTCACATAGCCAGGAAATGGCAGAGCTGAAACCAGAGGACTGAGTCTTGACCTCAGTCTTGAGCTTTTTTAGTCATCTTGCCACCTCCCTTGCAGGACTAAGTTATCACACTAAATGGTTTAGAGGACATGTTATCCCTGATAGGGTCTTTTTATCCTTTCTTCTATGGGTTGGCTTCTAAATCCCCTGTCTGGAGTTATGTTATTTCTCATTGATTAATAGTAACGTTGGACTCTGATCCCCTAAATCAAGGTGGCATCGTCCTTGTAGCTCCTAAAGCTTCTTTGTTGACACTTTCTTCATAGGATGTCTGTAAAGGGCTCTAATCTGGCTCCATTTACAGGGCCAGGAGATGATAGGTGGATACAGGGAGGCTTGGATAAGAAACTTGTTTCAAGGTCTGTTTGGTCACAGTGGTGCAGATTCTGTGTTGTGGCTTGATAGCTATTATTTTACCTAAAGGCATTATGGGCTGCCCTAAATTCTGTCTCTCACAAAGGACCCTTATATCTCTTGACAATGTTAACTCCCTGGTAAGAGGTGCAGAAAGTGCAGAGGTGAGTTGAGTCTACGTTACGACTGCCCTGATTCACCCCTGAATTCCCACACCAGCAAAACTTTGAACTATTCTTTCAGTTCAAATTGATATACATCTACCAAGTGCATACTATAAACAAGGAATTTTATTGTGAGGAGACTTCTAAAGTTGAATAACTCACAACTCTTTCGTTGTAGAAATTCACAATGTAGTCCATAAGAAAGACATATGTATGATGTTGGAGATGTCTCTGGGTCTCCGTCCACTGTGCTCCAAGGACTCAGCCCCTTGCTTTTACTACAAATGTTGCCAAATGCCCATGACCACCTATAATTTCCTCCTACAATTTCCCCAATTTGGCTTCAGCAGAAGACATACTCTCTAGGTTCCCTTTTCACATTGCCCCAAAAAGGTTTTTTTTTTTTTTCAACTCAAACATTAATGTTCATACAAATCATCTAAGATCTTGCTAAAATGCAGATTCTGACTTAATAGGTTTGCAGCTAGTTACTTTCCAGGTGAAACTGCTGCCACTGAACATTCGACCACACTTTAAGTAGCAAGGAAAAAAACATACTTAAGCCAACTTAGACACATTATAAAGGGCTTAATGTAAATCACAAAAAAGGAATTAAATAAGGGAAGCAAATATGAAGATGCTAAGTTGCTCCAAAACCTTCCAGAGTTCCACCCACCACAGTTTAGGGCCACTGATCATACTTCCTCCTTAGAAGCTCCTCTGGATTCTTGCTCATAATTCATACCTGAGGATAGATGCCATCAATCCCCCAAGCAATAACAAAAGCATTCCTACATACTCTATGAAATGCAGGCCTCCTCTTCCCTAAAAGCAGATTTGCTGTGGTATATTAGGTCCCCTTTAGGGATTGATTAATTGATTGATTAACTAATTAATTAATATCATTTAAGGGCTATGAAGTAAAAGGAAATATCTCCTCTTTGGAAGAAATATTGCCCTACTCCTAAGACAATTTATTGTAGAGAAAATGGAACTTCTACCTCTGCCCCATCATTTAGACTTTAGACTCAGTTTTTCCAGGACTTTTACTCTAATCTGCCAACTTTTTACACAATACACAATGGGATTCATCAAAGGTGGTACCAACAAGAATGCATCAGCTATCAGAATCATAGCCAAAGGGGATTTATGCTTGGCAAAGTGATGTATGGTAGCCAAGGTGATGATGGGCACAAAGAAGATGAGCACAGCACAGATGTGGGACACGCAGGTATTAAGAGCTTTAAGTTGCTCCCCATGGGATGCAATACCCAATACAGTCTTCAGGTTGAACACATAGGAAACAGCAATGAAAACACTGTCTGACATCATGCAGAGTGCAACAAACAGACCATAGTAAAAGTTAACCCTATTGTCAGAGCAGGCCAGTTTCATGACATCCTGGTGGAGACAGTAGGAGTGTGAGAGCAGGTGTTTATTACAGTATCTGAGTCTATTTAAAGTGAAAGGAAGAGGAAGAACTAGTAGAATGCTTTTAATATCAAATATCAGTCCACGATGCAAAATTCTGGAGCTGGTAAGAATGGAATTATACCTCAGAGGGTTGCAAATGGCTGGAAAGCAATCAAAGGACATGATCAAGAGCATTGAGGATTCCATTCCTGTGAATCCATGGATGAAAAATTCCTGGGCAATACATGCATCAGCAGAAATCTCCATGGCATTGAACAAGAAGATCCTCAGCATAGAGGGAAGAGAAGAGAAAACAAGCCCAGGTCAGATAAGGCCAGCATGGAGAGGAAATAGTACATAGGCTCATGCAGGGAAGACTCTGTCCTGATGACAAACAGGGGGGTGCAGTTGCCCAGGATGGCCAGGAGGTACATAAAGCAGATGGGGATGGAGATCCAAATGTGTACACTCTCAAACCCTGGGATCCCAACCAACAAGAAGGTGGAGATTTCAACTTCTGAGGTATTAAGAGAAAACATCACAAATAGGTCTTTCATTTATATGCTCCTGGTAGATAAATAACATCAACAACAAATTCTCTTAGTTGTGTGTACTGAACACAGTTAAGTTCAGTTGTCAGTTAAATTAAGTATAGCTCATCCTTAGGTATCAAGCAATAATGTACCTTTTTCTATATAAAGAAAAATACAGAGTCGATTTAAATAGGTTCTTCATAATATTCATTTGAGACCTTCAAGTCTACCTTTGTTCCTTATAGCTTGGAAGCAACAAGGTGTTTGATAACCTTTTAAAAAAAACACCACTTTTTAAGATTTATGCATCAAGTAAACTAAGTTGGAATATATTGCAATCTGGAAAATCTATAACATCTTGGATGTGGTCAATGCTCATTTATTCATACAAATCACAGATGCTATAGTAGCAGGAGTTAAAGGAGGCCTAACATATTATTGTTCATGATACATGTGTGTGAAAATATAAAATTGACCTACCACAGAGTTTGGGAAACTAATTTGTAGAGCCAAATTCAACCTGTGAGAATTTAAAAAATATTTTAAAGTGTTGTATCAAAAGAAAAAAAAGAAGAAAAAACATATAGGACAGAGACAAATACGTGGCCTGAAAAGTCTAAAATATTTACTTCCTGGCCATTTACAGAAAAAGTTTGTTGACCCCTGTACTAGAAAATTATGCATACAAGCACACATGTGTGTGCACATGTGTGTACACACACGAAAAATCACAGTAGAATGAGTATGGTGGAAATGGAGTATGTGTCAAAGGGAACTTCAAATTTAAGAGTAATGTTTTATTTTTCATTTTTAAGAAGCCAATAACACATGAAGCAAATATACAAAATGTTTTAAATTTTCCCATCAGAACTTTGGAAATGGAGGGTGATGCTCAGTACTTTCTTATATTCTTTTAATTCTACCCCCTCCTAATTGTCTTATACAACACCACTTCCAAAACCATAAATCACCAAGAGATCTCCAGGTTGAAACACTATATGCCAGCACATTACTGTAGCCTGAGGCAGTCTGAGTGAGCACAGCACCTCAGGGAGCAGAGGAAGGACTCCTCGGACACCAGCTATCATCCCCTAAGTAGTGAGCTTCCAGCTAGAAGACCACAAGAAGCGGTGAGAAGGGAATGGCCAGGCCACAAGTATTTGTCCTTTCATGGAGGGTTTATGAGCATTTCCTGGCAAGGGTAGAGAAAGAATGAATTGTATCCAGATGGAAGAAATTACAAGGCAAGGGGTGGAAATAGCACTGAAGAAGGGGAGGACACTTACTAGTCTTTTTCTCTGCTACTAAAATTTTAAAGGACCTTTGCCTCCACTTGACTCAAGATAGGGACTGTAAGGTTTGTGGTGTGTAGGGTGTGTCATATGGAGAAGTGATGAGAACATATTTCAGTACTGAGTGTCCATTTCACCTCAGCCTTTCAAATGTGGTGGGTTTCCTTGTAGTGAATAACATATGACAGCTGTCATCTGTAGGTGTTTGAAACACTCACATTGGTTCCATTCAATCGCTAGTGGTCCCGTTCAGAATGGCCACGGTTCTTGTCCTTCTTTCCCTGTTCTTGGATTTCTTTTGGCTTACCATTTCTCTTGGCTATTCAATGTCTACCTTTTAGATTGCTGACCAATTCAGGTTCTTACCTCTGGTATTTGGACTTGATCCTGCTCATGTTCTTGGTGTCAGCATCACTCACACCTTGGGTAACCCTCCTTTTAGCAGCTCTAAACCAGAAAAACCCCAATAGTGCATGTGACACTCGGCTCTTGTCAGGGGAATGGGATTCACAGGGAGAAAGGTGATAATACACTATCCATTCTTGTTCAAAAGGTGACCTTAAAATGTTCATTTCTAAGATTCCATGTCTGAGTTATTTTTTGAAAATCTGCCAGCCTAAATCAAGTAACAAAACAAATTAGTTACTACTGGCATCATTGTCTTTTCAACTGTGTCCATCATGCCAATATAAAGATGTACCCCATCCCACATATGTTCTCTAATCTTTTCAGCTTTCAATGCTGTCCCAAATGCAGCTTGATCTCTTGGGCTGAAGAAGCCATGAAGCATTTTACCTACAACCATTTCAAAGCCATAAGGTTGAACTCTATAAATTGCAGAGTTTTCATTGGGAAACATAAAATAAACTGAGGGAAATTCAATTTGAGTCTCTAGGACACCTACCAGGCTCCTGGGTTCCTTACCCCAGAGCAAGGGTGAAAAGTTTTCAAATTCTTCCAGGTTCTATAACTTCTCTGCTCCAGCACCATGTTGGGAATCCATATCCTTATATATACCCTCGTACTCTTCCCTAGCATAGGCACATCCTCCTGAGAATTAACAGACACCTACTCCCCTAGGAACAATGACTCTCTAGCTTCACTACATCTATCTATAACCTGGTCTCCCAAGAAATGCAGAGGGCAGGCTCAGACTCACAGTTGTATATTTAATTAATGCTTGAGATGCTGTTCCTACATCAGGTGTAGACTTTGAGGACAGTTTGTCTCAGACATTGGTAAGGTCACCTATATCCAGCTATGGCTCCAAGATTAAGTGTAGGCCTTAGTAAACTCAATCTAAGACAATCACAGACCTTATGTGGAATTGTACCAACAGATATTTTCTGTTTGGTCATCACAATGTCTACTTTTATTTTAAATGTGAGTGGATTTAGGTAGGTCACAAGCTCTCAAATTTATCATTGACTCCTTTCTTCACTGTCTTATATCCAGTCTCTTCATATTTATCAGCCATTGAAGGCATTTAATCTCACATAAGAGAAAGAAAAGCCCAGAATCACAAGCATTCTGGTATCTTAGGCCCTCAATTTCAGAAGAACTATCAATTTTTATTCAGCCTCAACTTTGAAAATTGGAAATAAATAAAAAGTATAATTCTGGTGCATGTTGTAGAAGGACATGTGGTTCTCAGAGAGAGAACAGAAAATTAGATCTAGCAAACACCTTTGACTTGAAACAAAGTAACGACAGATAAATGAGCCAATTTGCATAGACCAGCAATGATCACATTGGTCTTCAGGTTAACATAAAAGAGGATGTGCTAGAGGTAAGAGCTATAGTCATCAGAGTAGGTCAGGCAGAAAAGTGGAGAAAAGAGGGCTCTAACCTATTCATATTGATTTTCCACATTTCAAAATATATATTATAGTCAGAACATTAGATGAAGTAAAATAAATTCTTATGCTTAATCCAGCATCTATCTAGGATCATAATGGAGTTACATGGTTCAATTATGTCTACATCCTCCCATTGTTCCTTGACATATATCTGCATCATTCTGAGTTGAACACTCCTTGATTGGTAGGTCCAGAAAGCTTTAAGATCACCAGGAATAAAAGCAGCTGGAACTAGAAAAAAATTAGTGCTTTGTTCTTTTCAGGATGCATGGCATTGAGAACTCTGTCCTTAGAAGGGCTAAATTTAGGTAAAAGGCAAATTTACCTAAGAAAATATAGGTGAAAAATTAAATAAAATGTATTATCTTCCTCCTGCTTTTCATTCTCCAATTCAAATTGCTGCCCCAGCCCCTCCTTCTCCATTTCTTCCCTTCTTTTTTCCTCTTTTTATTGTTAATATGACAATTTTAATGTAAAAAGCTATGAATTATAGGGAATTTATATTCCCTATAAAAGGAGTTGCTCTTGGGGTGCCTGGGTAGCTGAGTTGGTTAAGTGTCCAACTCTTGATCTCAGCTCAGGTCTTGATCGCAGGGTCATGAGCTCAAGCTCCACAGCCCAACTTAAAAAAAATAAAAGGAGTTTCTCTCAGTGGCCCTCTCTGAGACCACTTCTATGTGCTTGATATGCTTGTAGAAATTTCCCTATTGTCCTGGATCTGACTCCATCCTTTCTAAAACATTTAGCCCATGAAAACCCTTTTCTGAACCATTTCCCTTCTCTACCTGAGGTTAAAAAAGGTAAAGAAATAGAAGTTGGTAAGTATGCCACCAACTGATTTATAGAATTAAATGGAGAGTAGATCTTGTACCAGAAAAGAACAAGGGGACTTTTCAACAGGAGAGATGGCTCAAAGCTCACTCAGAGGCAACCAATCTCCTGTAAGTCTACAAGCTCTCCAGGCCAGAACATCAGGGTTTGAGTTTATGTAGTGAATCAGCTTCTTATAGTGAACCACTTCAAATCCTTTGACCTCATTGTCCTGTCACTGTTGCAACAACTGGGCTCATCAATCATTGGCTGGCTTCATACAGGGAGAACATGATAATCCCTTGCCTTAGGCCTGCACTGTGCACCTCTTTATTCTTGTCCCAGGACTGACACCAAGTCATGACACATTCTCAGATACTCACTTGGTGTTCATACATGTGAGAAAGTATGATGGAATTAACAGCTCATAGGATAAACTTTGACCAATGGTAAATGTGATCCAATGGATAAATGTTCCCCTCCTTATTTTCCTGGATTGACTGTCATGAGACATATTTGATAAGGCTTCAGAGATGGGTCTGCAGGAATGGTCAATAGTCGTCCATAATGATGTCTGGCTCATTCTTGATTTACCATCTCTCAGCTCCAAAGTGACTTTTGCCTACTCTATGATGATGGTGTTGGACTCTGTAAATATTTCTCTTCTGTCAGCTGGCACATTATTAAGACTGGTTAGTGGAAAGTAGCGGAGGAACACTGTAGGGAGAAGGGGTTTTCTCTTCTTGGTTTCTGTGTAGCTTGTTGGCTGGATTCCCACAGAACATGTTGTTTTTCCATTGCTTGGCACTGTGTGATTGCTTCAGTGCTTGGTTCCAGTGGTGCACAGTTTCTTCGAGGATTAGCTACTGAGCTTGTTCTCCAGCTATTCACTGGGAGAACAGTGACATAACCAGAGGCCCAGACAGTATGGAGCAGCACTCTAGCTGAAGGAGAATCTCCTACATCTTCTCCTTAGCCCTGGGTATGTGTATATAAATTAGGGCAACATAGGGCTATCTAGTTAGCAAGCTGGCCACCCAACCCTCATCCCAAAAGGGCAGCCTGGAGCTACCCCAGCCTGAGCCTCACATGGAAATGTATTATAATCTTATAAAGGGTACTCTATCCATATCCCAGTTCCAGCAGTGTCCAGCAGTCATAAGCTTGTCTGGCACCTAGAGTTCAGAGAGTTGGCACCTTCCTTGGAACTCCCAGAGGGAAGATTTTTTGCAAGCTTCATCAATAGACACCTTATAACTTCACAAGCTTACAGGAAGGAGAAAAGGGCTCTTTCTTGAATGTTCCATCTCTACCCTAGGAGGGGTGGTTACTCCTTATATCCTCTTCTCATCTTTTAACTCTTACTAGCCAACTTCCCTGCTAATCTACTTCCCTGTTAATCTACTGCTTTATTAAACTTTTTCTTCTCAAATAATTGTGTGGTCTCTGTCTCTTGATTGGAGTCTGGATAATACAGTGTCCAAATCAATAATAAATTTTTGTATCATCTCACTGTCTTTCCTTTTTTGACATCAGCTATCCCTCACTCATGCTCCCTGGAATCACATTATAATAGCATGGTCAACTGACAACTAAGGCTCTATTGCCAGTGGTCAGTGGGCTTACAATGATTCCTGAGATGCAATGGCATCAAAATTACTATGACTGTCACTTGTGGTTGGTTGGATGAGATTCAGGTGGAAGGGAGATGTTAGGTTACATGGTGACTATGGACATTGAATCCAATCTCTCATTTTTACCTAAAAAACATTAACTATAAAGATTATGAGATGGGATAACTGCTGTGTATCTGCATTAGAAACCTTAAATAGAAAATGATTAGATTAGGACAGCCAATTGACAACTCAGGACATGCTGTGAAAGTCAGAATGCCCCCTATAGGAACATTTAAGGAAATCTTTATCTCCTTCAGCCAAAGATCATATACTTCTAAAAATCCAGCACATGATTTAACTGAAAGAGTAACAGAACTGCAAGGCAAATTGAATGCTCAGTTTTGATAAATCTTCTTTTATAAAGTTGTAACACTGAAAAATACTGGGAATAAAAAAATGGGGAAGTGGTATGATCCTCACTGCTGGGATAATAACATTTGAGTGTATAAGCCTAAAAATCTTGGAAATTTTGAATAATCCATGTTAGCCAAAGGAGTTCCCTTCTCATGAGAAGATTTACAGATGATATTTATTTTACCTTATACAGAAACCTTACAAAAACCAAACCTGAGGACAATGCTTTACAATGTTTTTCCTATGCAAGATCTTGCCCCATCTCTTCTCACTGTACCAAAGCCAATAACCAGTCTGATTTCAGTAAAGCTTGAGCAGGGAAATGTTATTAACATTTGGGGAGAAAATAGTTTAACCAGTGACATCATTGCAAAGCCTACCTGATTGTACTAACTAGAATCAAATGAATACCTACAGGAGTATATCTCGAAGGTATTAGATGTAAGTCAGCAGAGGAAGTGGCCAGTGACATAAATATTAATTAAGATAGAGAAGAATTTGACACAAACAATTTGACATTATTGACAGAAGATACTCATCTATGATTTGAGGTTTAACATTACATCAAGGAAACCTAGCAACTGTGATAATGCACTGCTGGGATAGTTGATTGAAACTTGAACATGATGATTACCTATAGCAAAATAGAGATGTCAGATCTTCTTGGCAAAATATAGACTATAGAAATCTCAAAGAGGTAGACATGTTAGAACGGATTTATCATGTAGGACCAGAGAATTTATTACATGATTATTTTCTCTGGGAGAAAAGAGAGGACACTCCTTCACTAAGGCAATAAAGAATGCATTTGTAAGAGGGTATTTGGTATCTTTGAATAGTTCAGTGATTGCTATGCTCTGCAGCCTAGACTTGGCAATGAAATCTGCCCCTGTGGAACTGGCCTGCCTACTGACAATGAAGATGAAGTGATCCTGAGACACATGGAAGGACTTAAAATCATAAGGTAAAAATAATTAATGTAGAGAATAACAAAGATAAAATGGCAATCAGGGTGACAGGACTCATAGTGACCTATTGCAATAGATGATAATATTTCTGAAGATGAGCACAATGGACAGTAACTGGGTGCTAATGACATGCATTTAAAATAAAGAGCTTCTGGGGCGCCTGGGTGGCGCAGTCGGTTAAGCGTCCGACTTCAGCCAGGTCACGATCTCGCGGTCCGTGAGTTCGAGCCCCGCGTCAGGCTCTGGGCTGATGGCTCAGAGCCTGGAGCCTGTTTCCGATTCTGTATCTCCCTCTCTCTCTGCCCCTCCCCCGTTCATGCTCTGTCTCTCTCTGTCCCAAAAATAAATAAACGTTGAAAAAATAAATAAAAAAAATATTAAAAAAAAAATAAAATAAAGAGCTTCTGAGCATCGGGCTCACATCAACCACCTTAATAGGAAATTTAAAGATTTAAGTTGCTTCACCTATTTAAAGATTTAAGTTGCTGCACATATCCAGAGCCCATTAACTGAACATGAATCTTGGTGTCCCTGATGAAATAACCTGCGATGCTACTGGAAACATGCAATACAAATTATCCATATCTTTTCCAAAATGGACCTATGTCCATTTACAAATGTTCATTAAGGAAAGGAGGATACCCAAAACCTTTGAGAACTATTGGATATAGAACACAATCTCTCACTGATAATAAGCAACCAAACATACCATTATGCTCTTTTTTGATTAAAGTATGAGATTATTGGGGTAAGATGATTAATGGAATTCTGGGCAAATTTTGTCTCCAAGTGAGCCCAGTGATTTTCATACCTGTGCTTATTCTCCAGGTTCCTAAGTATATAATTGGTTATATTACATTTATGAGCTGGGAAAACTCTCATCTGTGAAGTTTGCACCATTATTGTAGGGAATACAAAGTACAAAGTCAAAACAAGCACAAGTAAAGTTTATGAATAGTTGTCCCAGGATCCCATGACACTTATCACTGATATATAGATGCTCTCCATTAATTCACATTCATGGCCTCACTGAAGGTTTCTGATACGTTAATGGAAAAGAAGGAAAATATTCAGGCTCGGTTCATGGATGGATTAGTGGGCAAGTTGGCACTAACCAGAAGTAGGATACAGTAGCACAATAGCTTCACATATGGGAGGCCACAAAAAAAAAAAAAAAAAAAAAAAAAAAGAGTGCTGAAGGAAAATTCCCTTAATGGACAGTGCCCTTGGTTGTTAACTTCATGTAAAAAGAGAGGTTGTCTGAGGTATGTGGATATACATGGACTTCTGTACTTTGCTGAAGGGCTTGGAGAGCTGGCCAGTGAATGGAACTAGCAAACTTAAAAGAAAAGAGATAAGGTAATCTGTAGAAGATGTATATGAAATACATATTGAAGTAGACATATTGCATCTCATGCTAATATCCACAAAACAGTACCCATCTCAGAGGAAGTCAACAATCAGAAAGAAAGAACCTATGTGTAAATATCAGCAAGCTTTGGCTATACTACTTCTGATTCAGAGGGCCCACAGATAGATTAATAATGGCAGAGATGAGGATAAAGAAAGAGCCAAGAGTATGAGTTCCCTCTTACCAACGCTAATCTTAGGAAAACTGTGTAATCCTCACTCCTGGGTTTAGTAATGTTATTACCAACTTTTAATGTTCAGCTAACAGCAGTAGGAACTGATCCTGAGCACTTGATATGACATTTTGTATGTGCATTAGATATACTCCTACACATAATAGAGGGTAAAAGAACTACCTATATATTATCCAATGTTGAATTACATTGATATGCTTATAAGATTCACTCTATAGAATGGCTATTTTGTAGTTAATCAAGAATTTTAAGAAGAAAAACATCAAATTATAAATTGTCTTTTTTATATCATTTATAAAAGAACAATTGGTTTATTAACAAAGTTTCCTACATTAAATCTGGACTTATCGTATGCAGTCTGAACGAACATTTTACTCAGGACACATACTACTTGCACATATGAATAGTTGTTTACATACATATCTCACTTTACATTGAAAATGAAACAAAATTTAGGCAACATTAATGTGGAATTACTGACAAGGAAACTAAGCAAATATCACACAACCTATAAGTTGTATAGTTTAGGTTGTTGAAAGCACATGTAGGACATTTGGGGATAATTACACCATTCTACCAAGGCATTCATTCATAAATGGCTTTGTCTCTACTCTGAGATTACTAATGATTAGATTTGTTGCTTCTGAATTAAGACCTTGACAATAGCCTTTCGAATCTGCTTAGTCTTCACACTGTAGATGATAGGGTTGAGCACAGGAGGGATGAGAAGGAAGACATTGGCCATGATGGTGTGGACAAACAGAGGTGCTGAATGGCCATAGCGATGGACAAGAGATAAGCTGATGAGAGGGATGTAGAAGATGGCAACAGCGCTGATGTGGGATATGCAGGTGTTGAAGGCTTTTTGCCGCCCCTCAGAGGAGGCAATGTTGAGAACAGATCGAATGATCAGGACATAGGAGATCAAGATGCAAGGACAATCAAACCCCGTCGTGGAAAAAAGTGCAAACAGACCAAGGATGCTGTTGATTCTGTTGTCTGTGCATGAGAGTTGAATGAGATCAACATGGTAGCAGTAAGAATGTGAAAGGGCCACAGCACGGCAGAAGGACAGCCTCTTGACAAAGAGCACCACTGGTAACATTACAGCAACGTTTCTTATCAACATGCTTATCCCAATCTGGGCAATCCTGGCATTGGTGAGGATGGTGGCATATCTCAGTGGATCACAGATGGCTACAAAACGGTCAAAGGCCATGGCCAATAGAACCCCAGACTCCATGAAAGTAAATCCATGGAGAAAGAACATCTGGGCAATGCAGGCATTTAAGGTGATTTTGCGAGCTTCAAACCAGAAAACACCAAGGGTAGTAGGAAGTGTGCACAGGGATAAGCTCAGGTCGATGGCTGAAAGCATAGAGAGGAAATAATACATGGGCTCATGGAGGTTCTGCTCACGGAGGACCACAAATAGGATCATGCTGTTCCCAGAGAGGGCGATGACATACAGGAGACAAAAAGGGATGGAGACCCAGACCTGGGCTGCTCTCAGGCCTGGGATACCCGTCAGGAAGAAGGTCAGAAGTTGAGCATTGGTATTATTGAGGACCAACATAATTAGGGACTGAGAAGACAGGGATATTTGAATAACTGAACATAATATAAATAATAAATATATAGCTCATCACTTAGAACATCTTTCTGGCACTCTAACATTCACTGAGTTACTATTGCTGATTTTGCAAGTACTTTAGGTTTTTTTATGAGCTTGCTAGTACTGGAAGCTTCTCTCCATGCTTCTCCTCATTTATTGAAGAGAGAAGACTCCCTGAATTATTCCACATCTAATTTTTCTTAAATCTATAGTTCTCTTTGATGACAACAAACATCACAATGAAGTCATCCCTTCCTCTCAACGTTCCCCGTAGAACACTTAAACAATATGATGAGAAAATTGGTTTCTAATATTTTTTTACTGAAGTATAATTAACATACAGTGTTATAGTAGTGTCAGCTGTACAATACAATAATATAATGGTTTGAAGTATTTTTTGAAAATACATTACTAATCCTGAAATAAAGCACTGAAAAATCAAGTCACATTTGAAATGTGGATATTATTATTTTTTTTCCTGGGAAATATACAGAAGAATGCCAAAGACAACCCCAAGACACACATGTTTATATATGTGATTACAAGGTGGTCCAAAGAACCATCCTAACAAAAAAAATTGTAACTCCCATTTGTTGAAAGTTCTATGTGTTATTTGACATTTTATATGCATCATGTAATTTCATCCATACACCAACTCTAGGAGGTAGAACAGAAACTAAGACTCAAAAATAAATCTCCTAAGGTTATCTTTATAAAGTACTAATTGTTGAGAGAAACCATATACATAATTAAGGTAGAGGAAGAAGGAAGGAGGAAGGAAGGAAGGAAGGAAGGAAAGAAAGAAAGAAAGAAAGAAAGAAAGAAAGAAAGAAAGGGAGGAAGGGAAGGAGGAAAAATTGAGAGACAGAGGAGAGGAAGGGAGGAAAGGAGGAAGAAAGACAGAGGGAGAGAGAAAGATAAACCTTGCCATTATTTTAACATAGTGCAGTAAGCACTACATTTTGATAAATAGCACAGGCTGCTCCTAAAACACAAAGAACCTTAATAGCCATCATTTATTGAACACATACTATGTGCCAAATGCAATCATCTTCATATCCATAATCTCATCCAATCATCACAACTATCCAATGAGGTATAAAAAGTTTTCATTCCTAATATTTTTATTAGGATACAGATGTTTAAAGTGATTAAGTAATTTTCCCCAAATAATACAGTTAGACAGTAGAAAAGCTGAAGTCAGAATCTGCATATAAGACTCCAATTCCTTCATTCAATAAGGCTGAGGAATGCATAGGAGGAATCTCTAAACCAGTCTGACAAATGTCCCTGGCAAACATTTTTCAAATTTGTACCTTCCATAGATACATTTCGGTCAATGTAGCATCTCTGGAGTAGAGTCTTAAGTTTCAGGTGTTAATTCTCTATGAATTATGTAAATACAAAGCTCTTCAGGCTTCTGGGGAAAAGAATCTCATTGATGGTCTGTGTGCACAAAGGGCCAGAGAATCAGGTGTTGAGGCTACACCCACTATGGAAAACAACAGTAAAATAGAATTGCCAGATTTGGTTACTAATTTTTTTTTAAAGCTTATTTATTTATTTTCAGATAGACAGTGAGAGTGAATGGGGGTAGGGGCAGAGACACATGGAGAGAGAATCCCAAGCAGTCTCCACACCATCAGCACAGAACCAGATGCAGGGCTCAAACTCACAAACCATAAGATCATGACCTGAGCAGAAATCAAGAGTCAGATACTTAACTGATTAAGCCACCCAGGAGCCCTTGATTGACTCATTTTTGTGATCCTTTCATTTATCCTTTCATTTACCTATTATGCTAAGGATACTTTCTTTCTGGGAATTTTCTCTCCTCACATACTGGCACTAATCTCTATTACTTGTCTCCCACCACTCAGCAGTTTCTCTCTCTGGCTTCCCACTCCCCACCCAAAGAACCTTAACTTTGAAATCCTTCAGGAATCTGCATTTTGCCCATTCTCAAGTCATTTAAATTATCTTGCCCATTCTCACAGTTTCATCTTTCATTTATTTAATGAAAAATTTCAAATAATATCTGATGGCAGCTGTGGTTTCCAACTTCTTGAAGATAGATGTTCCTTCTGAACATTGCCATATGGATTTCTCATGCGTAAATAAAATTCACTATGTTCAAAACCAAACTGACCATTTTCCCCTATGCCCTATACTTGTTCTTAATCCTTTATATTCTGAATAAAGCTTATAATTTTCACAAAATTAACCAATTCTCTAAATCATAACTCTGGGAGTTGCCCTGTATGTTTACATCTTTCCCAATCACCAAGTCCCTTCTGCTCAAACTCTAAAGACTTTCTCCTTCCACCTCTTATTCATTTAAGGACAAAATAATCTCTTTCAGATCTTCATGCTGTCTAACCATGCCTATTAAATTAACCTACAAATAATAATAATGTTTTATAAATATAAAATGACAAGGGCTCCAAAGCAGTAACAACATCCATTTATTAAGCATCTTCTCTATGCCAGAAAAATAAAAACAAGAAAACAATCCTTTAGACTGAATAAAAATGAGAAAGCCACATATGAGCATCTATAAAAGAAGACACTGGAGTGTAATGTGTAGTCTGAATAACATAAATTTATTAGAAAACAAGGGTGTAAACTATTATTTTTAACAATTTTTCAATATTAGATGCTAGGAAAATATTTAAATAAATGTGAAAGAAGAAGAAATTAATAAAGATTAAGCGCACAAATGAATGAGTTAACTATAAAACCAAAGTTGATTACTTAAAAAGAAAATATATGGGGGGGGGCGCCTGGGTGGCGCAGTCGGTTAAGCGTCCGACTTCAGCCAGGTCACGATCTCGCGGTCCGTGAGTTCGAGCCCCGCGTCAGGCTCTGGGCTGATGGCTCAGAGCCTGGAGCCTGTTTCCGATTCTGTGTCTCCCTCTCTCTCTGCCCCTCCCCCATTCATGCTCTGTCTCTCTCGGTCCCAAAAATAAATAAATGTTGAAAAAAAAAATTAAAATAAATAAATAAATAAATAAATAATAAAGAAAATATATGGGGGCATCTGGGTGGCTCAGTCAGTTAAGCATCCGACTTTGGATGTCATGATCTCACAGTTTGTGGGTTTGAGCCGTGCATCGGGTTTTGTGCTGACAGATCAGAGCCTGGAGCCTGTTTCAGATTCTGTGTCTCCCTCTCTCCCTGCCCCTCCCCTACTTGTGTTCTATCTCTCTGTCTCTCTTTCAAAAATAAATAAACATTTTTAAAAAAAGCCAAAAAGAAAATATATGAACTTATTTAAAAGTGGTCAAGAAAATTTTAGAGAAAGCATGATTAACGACATAAGAAATGGAAAAGAAAACAAAAGGATAGAGAAATAAAATTTTAAATATAATGGTTTAAGGATGCATAAGTATAACAATATATTGGGTAACAGATATAAAATTGACTTTATAGAAAAACGTCAATCACCAATTTAGCCCAAGAAAACAAATCCAACAAAAAGGGCAATGATGGAGGTAGGGAAGATGGCAGCTTAGGAGGATGCTGGGCTTACTGCGCATCCTGCTGATCACTTAGATTCCACCTACACCTGCCTAACTAACCCAGAAAACCACCAGAAGACTAGCAGAATGGAGTCTCCAGAGCCAAGCGCAGAAGAGAGGCCCACGGAAGAGGGTAAGAAGGGAGGAGAGGCAGTGCGCCCAGCACGGACTGGCGGGAGGAAGCCAGGGCGGAGGGGCAGCCTGCCGGCCAAGCAGAGCCCCCGAGTCTGGCTGGCAAAAGAAGAGGGGCCGGACGGAGTGTGTTCTGACAGCAAGCGCGACTTAGCATCTGGGAGGTCACAAGTTAACAGCTCTGCTCAGAAAGCGGGAAGGCTGGAGGACAAAGGGAGAGAGAGTTGCTGAGCCCCTGGACGACAGAGCTCAGTTTGGCTGGGAACAAAGGCGCTGGCCAGCGCCATCTCCCTCACCCATCCCCCAGCCAAAATCCCAAAGGGAACCAGTTCCTGCCAGGGAACTTGCTCGCTCCACACAAACACCCAACTCTGTGCTTCTGCGGAGCCAAACCTCCGGCAGTGGATCTGACTCCCTCCCACTGCCACAGGGCCCCTCCTGAATTGGATCACCTAAGGAGAAGCGAGCTAAGCCTGCCCCTCCTGCCCCCGTGCACCTTGCCTACCCACCCCAGCTAATACGCCAGATCCCCAGCACCACAAGTGTGGCAGTGTGCAAGTAGCCCAGATGGGCCACGCCACCCCACAGTGAATCCCGCCCCTAGGAGAGGGGAAGAGAAGGCACACAACAGTCTGACTGTGGCCCCAGCGGTGGGCTGGGGACAGACATCAGGTCTGACTGCAGCCCCGCCCACCAAAGCAGTTATTGAAGACAGCACAGGGGAAGTGCCCCGCAGTCCCACACCATTCCAGGGACTATCCAAAATGACCAAACAGAAGAATTCCCCTCAAAAGAATCTCCAGGAAATAACGACAGCCAATGAATGATCAAAAAGGATTTAAATAATATAACAAACTGAATTTAGAATAATAATCATAAAATTAATCGCTGGGCTTGAAAACATTATAGAGGACAGCAGAGAATCTCTTGCTACAGAGATCAAGGGACTAAGGAACAGTCAGGATGAGCCAAAAAATGCTTTAAACGAAATGCAAAATAAAATGGAAACGACGACGGCTCGGATTGAAGAGGCAGAGGAGAGAATAGGTGAACTAGAAGATAAAGTTATGGAAAAAGAGGAAGCTGAGAGAAAGAGACATAAAAAAATCCAGGAGTATGAGGGGAAAATTAGAGAACTAAGTGATACACTAAAAATAAATAATATACGCATAATTGGTATCCCTGAGGAGGAAGAGAGAAGGAAAGGTGCTGAAGGGGTACTTGAAGAAATAATACCTGAGAACTTCCCTGAACTGAGGAAGGGAAAAGGCATTGAAATCCAAGAGGCACAGAGAACTCCCTTCAGACGTAACTTGAATCAATCTTCTGCATGACATATCATAGTCAAACTGGCAAAATACAAGGATAGAGAGAAAATTCTGAAAGCAACAAGGGATAAACGTGCCCTAACTTATAAAGGGAGACCTATAAGACTCGTGACTGATCTCTCTTTTGAAACTTGGCAGGCCAGAAAGGATTGGCACGAGATCTTCAATGTATTGAACAGAAAAAAATATGCAGCTGAGAATCTTTTATCCAGCAAGTCTGTCATTTAGAATAGAAGGAGAGATAAAGGTCTTCCCAAACAAACAAAAACTGAAGGAATTTGTCACCACTAAACCAGCCCTACAAGAGATCCTAAGGGGGATCCTGTGAGACAAAGTACCAGAGACATCGCTACAAGCATAAAACATACAGACATCACAATGACTCTAAACCCGTATCTTTTATAATAACACTGAATGGAAATGGATTAAATGCGCCAACCAAAAGACAGAGGGTATCAGAATGGATAAAAAAACAAGACCCATCTATTTGCTGTCTACAAGAGACTCATTTTAGACCTGAGGACACCTTTAGATTGAGAGTGAGGGGATGGAGAACTATTTATCATGCTACTGGAAGCCAAAAGAAAGCTGGAGTAGCCATACTTATATCAGACAAACTAGACTTTAAATTAAAGGCTGTAACAAGAGATGAAGAAGGGCATTATGTAATAATTACAGGGTCTATCCATCAGGAAGAGCTAACAATTATAAATGTCTATGCACTGAATACCGGAGCCCCCAAATATATAAAACAATTTCTCACAAACATAAACAACCTTATTGATAAGAATGTGGTAATTGCAGGGGACTTTAACACCCCACTTACAGAAATGGATAGATCATCTAGACACAGGGTCATAAAGAAACAAGGGCCCTGAATGAGACATTGGATCAGATGGACTTGACAGATATATTTAGAACTCTGCATCCCAAAGCAACAGAATATACTTTCTTCTCGAGTGCACATGGAACATTCTCCAAGATAGATCATATACTGGGTCACAAAACAGCCCTTCATAAGTATACAAGAATTGAAATTCTACCATGCATACTTTCAGACCACAATGCTATGAAGCTTGAAATCAACCACAGGAAAAAGTCTGGAAAACCTCCAAAAGCCTGGAGGCTAAAGAACACCCTACTAACGAATGAGTGGGTCAACCAGGCAATTAGAGAAGAAATTAAAAAATACATGGAAACAAACGAAAATGAAAATACAACAATCCAAACGCTTTGGGACGCAGCGAAGGCAGTCCTGAGAGGAAAATACATTGCAATCCAGGCCTATCTCAGGAAACAAGAAAAATCCCAAATACAAACTCTAACAGCACACCTAAAGGAAATTGAAACAGAACAGCAAAGGCAGCCTAAATACAGCAGAAGAAGAGAAATAATAAAGATCAGAGCAGAAATAAACAATATAGAATCTAAAAAAACTGTAGAGCAGATCAACGAAACCAAGAGTTGGTTTTTTGAAAAAATAAACAAAATTGACAAACCTCTAGCCAGGCTTCTCAAAAAGAAAAGGGAGATGACCCAAATAGATAAAATCATGAATGAAAATGGAATTATTACAACCAATCCTTCAGAGATACAAACAATTATCAGGGAATACTATGAAAAATTATATGCCAACAAACTGGACAACCTGGAAGAAATGGACAAATTCCTAAACACCCACACACTTCCAAAACTCAATCAGGAGGAAATAGAAAGCTTGAACAGACCCATAACCAGAGAAGAAATTGAATCGGTTATCAAAAATCTCCCAACAAATAAGATTCCAGGACCAGATGGCTTCCCAGGGGAGTTCTACCAGACATTTAAAGCAGAGATAATACCTATCCTTCTCAAGCTATTCAAAGAAATAGAAAGGGAAGGAAAACTTCCAGACTCATTCTATGAAGCCAGTATTACTTTGATTCCTAAACCAGACAGAGACCCAGTAAAAAAAGAGAACTACAGGCCAATATCCCTGATGAATATGGATGCAAAAATTCTCAATAAGATACTAGCAAATCAAATTCAACAGCATATAAAAAGTATTATTCACCATGATCAAGTGGGATTCATTCCTGGGATGCAGGGCTGGTTCAACATTCGCAAATCAATCAAAGTGATACATCACATTAATAAAAGAAAAGAGAAGAACCATATGATCCTGTCAATCGATGCAGAAAAGGCCTTTGACAAAATCCAGCACCCTTTCTTAATAAAAACCCTTGAGAAAGTCGGGATAGAAGGAACATACTTAAACACCATAAAAGCCATTTTTGAAAAGCCCACAACTAACATCATCCTCAACGGGGAAAAACTGAGAGCTTTTTCCCTGAGATCAGGAACACGACAGGGATGTCCACTCTCACTGCTGTTGTTTAACATAGTGTTGGAAGTGCTAGCATCAGCAATCAGACAACAAAAGGAAATCAAAGGCATCCAAATTGGCAAAGATGAAGTTAAGCTTCACCTTTTGCAGATGACATGATATTATACATGGAAAATCCGATAGACTCCACCAAAAGTCTGCTAGAACTGATACATGAATTCAGCAAAGTTGCAGGATACAAAATCAATGTACAGAAATCAGTTGCATTCTTATACACTAATAATGAAGCAACAGAAAGACAAATAAAGAAACTGATCCCATTCACAATTGCACCAAGAAGCATAAAATACCTAGGAATAAATCTAACCAAAGATGTAAAAGATCTCTATCCTGAAAACTATAGAAAGCTTATGAAGGTAATTGAAGAAGATATAAAGAAATGGAAAGACATTCCCTGCTCATGGATTGGAAGAATAAATATTGTCAAAATGTCAATACTACCCAAAGCTATCTACACATTCAATGTAATCCCAATCAAAATTGCACCAGCATTCTTCTCGAAACTAGAACAAGCAATCCTAAAATTCATATGGAAACACAAAAGGCCCCAAATAGCCAAAGTAATTTTGAAGAAGAAGACCAAAGCAGGAGGCATCACAATCCCAGACTTTAGCCTCTACTACAAAGCTGTCATCATCAAGACAGCATGGTATTGGCACAAAAACAGACACATAGACCAATGGAATAGAATAGAAACCCCAGAACTAGACCCACAAACGTATGGGCAAGTAATCTTTGACAAAGCAGGAAAGAATATCCAATGGAAAAAAAGACAGTCTCTTTAACAAATGGTGCGGGGAGAACTGGACAGCAACATGCAGAAGGTTGAAACTAGACCACTTTCTCACACCATTCACAAAAATAATCTCAAAATGGATAAAGGACCTGAATGTGAGACAGGAAACCATCAAAACCCTAGAGGAGAAAGCAGGAAAACCTCTCTGACCTCAGCCATAGCAATCTCTTACTCGACACATCCCCAAAGGCAAGGGAATTAAAAGCAAAAATGAATTACTGGGACCTTATGAAGATTAAAAGCTTCTGCACAGCAAAGGAAACAACCAACAAAACTAAAAGGCAACCAACGGAATGGGAAAAGATATTTGCAAATGACATATCGGACAAAGGGCTAGTATCCAAAATCTATAAAGAGTTCACCAAACTCCACACCCGAAAAACAAATAATCCAGGGAAGAAATGGGCAGAAAACATGAATAGACACTTCTCTAAAGAAGACATCCAGATGGCCAACAGGCACATGAAAAGATGCTCAACGTCGCTCCTCATCAGGGAAATACAAATCAAAACCACACCTAGATATCACCTCACGCCAGTCAGAGTGGCCAAAATGAACAAATCAGGAGACTATAGATGCTGGAGAGGATGTGGAGAAACAGGAACCCTCTTGCACTGTTGGTGGGAATGCAAACTGGTGCAGCCACTCTGTAAAACAGTGTGGAGGTTCCTCAGAAAATTAAAAATAGACCTACCCTATGACCCAGCAATAGCACTGCTAGGAATTTACTCAAGGGATACAGGAGTACTGATGCATAGGGGCACTTGTACCCCAATGTTCATAGCAGCACCCCCAACAATAGCCAAATTATGGAAAGAGCCTAAATGTCCATCAACTGATGAATGGATAAAGAAATTGTGGTTTATATACACAATGGAGTACTACGTGGCAATGAGAAAGAACGAAATATGGCCCTTTGTAGCAACATGGATGGAACTGGAGAGTGTGATGCTACGTGAAATAAGCCATACAGAGAAAGACAGATACCCTATGTTTTCACTCTTATGTGGATCCTGAGAAACTTAACAGAAACCCATGGGGGAGGGAAGAAAAAAAAAAAGAGGTTAGAGTGGGAGACAGCCAAAGCATAAGAGACTGTTAAAAACTGAGAACAAACTGAGGGTTGATGGGGGGTGTGAGGGAGGGGAGGGTGGGTGATGGGTATTGAGGAGGGCACCTTTTGGGATGAGCACTGGGTGTTGTATGGAAACCAATTTGACAATAAATTTCATATATTGAAAAAAAATAAGAAACAATGAAAGAAAGAAAGAAAGAAAGAAAGAAAGAAAGAAAGAAAAGAAATGGCAATGATGAAGAAATTTGAAGAAACCAAATTTGAAGAAAAAAAAAAGTAGAGTATTTTTTTTTGGATTATTTTATTTTATTTTATTTTTTTATTTATATATGAAATTTATTGTCAAATTGGTTTCCATACAACACCCAGTGCTCATCCCAAAAGGTGCCCTCCTCAATACCCATCACCCACCCTCTCCTCCCTCCCACCCCCCATCAACCCTCAGTTTGCTAAATGTCCATCAACTGATGAATGGATAAAGAAATTGTGGTTTATATACACTATGGAATACTACGTGGCAATGAGAAAAAATGAAATATGGCCTTTTGTAGCAACGTGGATGGAACTGGAGAGTGTGATGCTAAGTGAAATAAGCCATACAGAGAAAGACAGATACCATATGGTTTCACTCTTATGTGGATCCTGAGAAACTCAACAATCAAAAGTAGAGTATTTCTAAAATTCTAGTAGAGTGAAAAAGAGGGAATTTTGCACTACCATCCCCTCCAGCAAGGATCATTTGGCAATGCCTGGGGACGGTTTTGGTTGCCACGACTGGGGAGGGAGTGCTACTGGCATCTAGTGGGTCCACGTCAGGGATGCTTATATCCTCAAATGCACAAGACAACAAAGGACTATCCATCCCAGATTGTTAACAGGGCTGAGGTTGAGAAATCCTATGCTTGAGCATATAAATAGATGAAAAGCTATTCATCTAATTACTTATGATGGCACATGCAAACATTATAAATAACCTTTTAGCAAGTCAGATGTAACTGTTCCTTTAAAGAATATTGCACTTTGAAACAGTACACTTTGTCTTACAAATGAAAAAAATATTCAGCTCAAGAAATCTATTAATGATGTGGCTATACTGACAGATTACTGGTGGAAAACCTGATCAAGACTTGAGGGAAAAATCAGAAAATGTAATGGCAATTCAAGATAAAATTATTAATATTTAGGAAGAAAATAGCTCCCTGAATGAAAGACATCTAGAAATTTGGAACAAAACATATTTACTGGTGACCAATTAAAAGCATTTCTTTTTTTTTTATTTTTTTTATTATTATGTTTATTTATTTCTGAGACAGAGAGAGACAGAGCATGAGTGGGGAAGGGGCAGAGAGAGAGGGAGACACAGAATCAGAAGCAGGCTCCAGACTCTGAGCTGTCAGCACAGAGCCTGACGGGTGGCTCCAACTCACAAACCGTGAGATCATGACCTGAGCCGAAGTCAGTCGCTCAACCGACTGAGCCACCCAGGCGCCCCTAAAAGCATTTCTATTAAGGTCAGTACAAGATAAAGATATCTATTATCACAACTAGTATTCAACATTCTAAGGAAAAATCTTAGTAAATGAAAAAAGATAAGTAAATAAAAGGAGAGTGTTACTCTTAAAAAGAAATTTTTAAAAGACTTTATTTAGGTTTTAATTGATTCTTTACTTAAAAATCTAAAAGAAAAGACTGCAAACTCTTAAAATAGAGTTCACTAATGTGACCACATGGAATATAAATAAATAAATAGCTATTCCTGTTCATAAAAATTAACCATTGAGGGAATTTTATAAAAATAAGGATTTATTTACAATAGCCACCAAACTATAAAAGTACTGGTATAACACAATGTCTGTATTGTTAGAGAGAAGAGGCCTCTAAAAATTTAGTGAACATAAAAAAGTCCTTTATTTCTTTCCTGAAGATAGAAATATCCAATAGTGAAACAATGTGAATTCTTGCCTTAATATTCTCATAAATTAAAGCATTATCAATCAATAACACACAAGATTGTTTAATGGACAGTGATAGATGGATCCTAAAGTGTATTAGATACAATAAATGTATAAATATATTCAGTATAATATTGAAAATGACAAAGAGGGAATTTGTCCTTTGATATATCAAAATGTAATATGAAGTTATTATAATAACAAAATATAATATTGTCAAAGTTTAAAAATATATGTCCCCAGGAAAGAATAGCATTTCAAAAAAATGTGTGATGAGGATAAAGAATATGATGACAATGGCATTTTATATCACTAGAAAGGTGATAAATGATATTCGGTAAATTGGCTAACAATTTATAAAAATATTCATCTATCCCTATTTTACACAGACCCCTGCATTTGAATTTAAAAATTCAAGGTAAAACCAACCCCTATAATATTAAGAGTAAATAAAAGAAAATGCATTTGTGACTTTTTTAGGGAACGCCTTCTACTTAAGATGAAAATAAAATCATTAAATAAAATACTGATAGAAAACACTGCACCAAACTTAAATACTATTGATTACAAAAAATGCCTGTAAACAAAATTAAAAGTACAGCATATCATACATGCATTAGAAGGCTAAGACCAAAGACTGCTGCTGCATGCCCTTCCAAATAGATTGTGTGTCTGTTGCTTGAGGACAGTCTGTGGTTTGATCGATGGTGAGGGAGTTGGGAATGGGAAACATAACCCTAAGCAGATTTCTGTTTCCAGAGGCTTTGGTCATGAAGGACATAGTGGACATTGGAATGTATTATTCTGATCCAGTAGCATAACAAAGATGAAGGCAGGTGTCTTTACTCCTACATTGATGGGAGGTAGGACCTTGGTGACCCATTCCCATTTAAGATTCCTCATCTGTAAACCTTGAACTTAAAAAAAATCCCTGCCTATTTCCAGTTTGTCTGTGATAACTGGTCAAATACCAAGATGCATTTGAAGTACTTCTTTCTTTTTTTTTTTTTTAATTTTTAATGTTTATTTATTTTTGAGAGAGAGGGAGAGACAGAGCACAAGTGGGGGAGGGGCAAAGAGAGAGGGAGACACAGAATCTAAGCAGGTTCCAGGCTCTGAGCTATCAGTGCAGAGCCCAGTGTAGGGCTCTAACTCATAAACTGCAAGATCATGACCTGAGCCGAAGTCGGACGCTTAACCGTCCCAGATGTCCCTGAATTACTTCTTTCTAAATATAAATGGCTTGTGTGAAGACACTTGTTAGAAAGCTCAGACTACCAGGATCCTATAAAAAGGTGGAGCTGATGCCAAGTGAAAGAACTCAAAAAACTTATTTTCTAGCAAATGAGGATATGGAAATCAGTCAAATTTAAAAGCTGAGTGAAGCAATAAAGTATACAATACGTGTCAAATTTGGACCACACAGAATTACAACAATTCACTCCACTTCCTTGACATAACTGAACTCAGTGTTTTTCTCCTTGGAATAAATATTCGTTTGCAAACTTCTGGCTAATATCTCACTTAATTCCCACAACATTCAGCTTGTGCCTGCCGCTCTGAACACCTCTTCCCATTATCTGTACTCTTCTACTTCTGATTTGCAGTCCTGTGTTTCTCAGTACCTACCCTGCTCCATGCCTCCCACTGGTTCATCCAACCTCACCCTCCACATTGGCTCTCACAGTCCCTCTCCTTGGTCTGCTCTTTCTGCTCCTGCCATCTTACCTGGCTCCCAACAGAGGCAGAGCTGCCTTTCCCACTCACCGACCAGCCACCTATGCATGTGGGTGCCTCTATAAGGAGCCCAGCATGTAACCCAGCCCTGCTGCCAAGAGACCCTTGGGGCTTACAAATAATATAATCAGATGAGCAGCATGATTCTAGGTGTGAGGACTAGGCTTTCCCTAAGAGGCTCATCACTAGACTGAAGCAGATCAGTAATATGTTTACCATTCTCTTTTAATTATTTTTAAAATTATTGTTAATATTTAATTACTTAAATTTTAACTATTTAAATATTTGTAATATTTTTCAATAGGTATAAACATTCTTTTTTCTCTCCATTAACTTTAGATCCTATTTACTGCCATATAAGCTGCAGGCAAGAAATACCCTCACACCTCCTCCTTCTTTCCCTTCTCCATTCCCAAATTTAGTCACCTACACTGTAATATTTGCCTGGATAAGATATATAAATTTATGTAAAGTGTTAAAGCTATGATTAAATATTGCATATTTGTGTTTCAGTTGTTTGAGCCTTAAAGGAAATAAAGTTTGACTGAAATTTTTTTATTTGATTTTTATTTGATTAAATACACATTATTCAACACAGAATCTAGAATACATGGTGTTACTAATATAAAATCAATTCTTTCCTTTTCTACTGATTCTATTGTCCATAATTATGTCAAATTTCTATTTAATTTACATTGGACCATGGTTTTCTTGGACAACTTTCTGTTTTCTGAAATTCAAATTGCTTTCTATTTTCCTTGCCTACAGGATAAAGACAAGCTTTCTTCATCATCTCCCTAATGCCTTACTGCTATTTATTCATAATGATAACTAAACGCTTGCAAAATCAAATGACCATACAAATATTCTCAAGATCTTATTAAAATAAAAATTCTGATTCATTAGGTCTGAGATGGAGCATGATTTCTGAATTTCTGACACCCCTTCTTCTCTGAGGATTTATTTTGTGCAAGGCTTTAAAACATTCTGCATTTTCTTAAGGTTATTTATTTATTTGGAGAGAGAGACAGCATGAGTGGGGGAGGGACAGAGGGAGAGAATCCCAACCATGCTCTTCGCTGCCAGCACAGAGCCCGATGTGGGGCTTGAACTCAGAAAACTGTGATATCATAACCTGAACCAAAACCAGACACTCAACCTACTGAACCACCAAGGCGCTCCTATATTCTGCATTTTTTAAAGTATATCAAAATGCTGCTTTCCTGGGATTACTTTACATGATATCCTTGAATGAATAATTTCCACTCATACTTGGTTGGCGATTGGATATCCATTTTATTTTGCTGAAGTACACCTTCTGGTTTTATTAAGAAAAAAAAAAAGGAGGCAGAAAATGATAAATATTCTGTGTTCCTGCCTGTCAAAAAAACTGTTTTTGCTCTTACACTTTATTGATGGATTTGGCTGTATATAGAATTGTTAGGCTATAATAATTTCTCTGAACATTTTCAAGGTTTAGTTTAATATAATGAATAAGACTACAGATAAAAATTCTGGTTCTGTATGTCTACACTGTAAAACTTAACGCCTTGCTGCCTTAGTTTCTCTACCTGTAACATGTTGATACCTATTTCATTGAGCTGTTGTACAGAATCAGTAAATCTGTGGTTTTTAAACTGTTAGAATACAAATTGGCATATAGAAACTATCAAGCAAATCTCCCGTATTCATAGCTAGGTTTGTATAAACCAAAATTAAACTTTCTGGTCTTTCTTTACAGGTCTTTACTCTAAAGCATTAGGTTCTACTTTTCTTATCCTTGGTACTTTGAAATTTCACAATATTGTTTCTATATATGCTTTTTTTTTTCCAGTTCTTTATTCTTTTTTCCTTCTTTGCTCAGTAGTATTCAATTGGATAAATGTAGCAAATTTGTTTAATCTCCAATTGACAGATTTGAGTTGTTTTCACATCTTAGCTGTTTATACATACAGCTACTATAAACATTCTTTGACACTTTGGGTACATATATAAAACACTTATTTGGGGTATGAACTATAAGCGGAATTGCTTGGTCAAAAAGATACTTACCTTGGGGGCACCTGGGTGACTCAGACGGTTGAGCATTTAATTTCAGCTCAGGCCATGATCTCACAGTTCGTGCGTTCAAGCCCCGCATCAGGCTCTGTGCTGACAGCTCAGATTCTGTGTGCTTTGGATTCTGTGTGTCTCTCTCTATCCCTTTCCCACTCATGCTCTGTCTCTCTCTGTTTCTCAAAAATAAACATTAAAAAAATTTTTTTTAAAGAGATGCTCACCTTTACTAGAAATTGCCAAAAAGTTTCCTGATGTGGCTGTACTTAGAACCTGAGTGTGTCAATTGACCCACATTTTTGCCAATACTTAGTGTTGTCAATGTATTTAATTTTTGTTATGCTAATAAGTTTATATTGGTAGCTCCTTGTGATTTGATATTTTATTTCCTATGAATAATAATGCTGAGCACTTTCCATGTGTGTATTCATCTACTGTCTTTTGTGAAGTGCCTGTTTAAATCATTTGCTTAAATCGCTTCTCGGCCTTTTGGCTAAGATCAAGTGTAGTATCTGTTCTTATCAGTTTAATAAATCATTTGCTTAAAATTTTAATAAGCTGCTTGTTTTTTCATTAATTGATTATGGAACTTTATTTTTCAGTTATAGGCATTGTGAATATTTTCTCCATCTGTGACTTGCCTTTTCTTTTTTCTTTAATGTTATTTATTTTTGAGAGAAAGACAGAAACAGAGAGAGCGTGAGGGAGACACAGAATCTGAAACAGGTTCTAGGCTCTGAGCTGTCAGAACAGAGCCCCACACGGGGCTTAAACTTACAAACTGTGAGATCATGACCCCGAAGTCAGATGCTCAACTGACCAATCCCCCCAGGCACCCCATGTTTGCCTTTTCAAATTTATAATGCCACCCTTTGAAATTGATTTTTTAAAATTTTGATGAAGTTCAACTGTTTTTTTTTTCTTTCATAGCTAGTGCTTTTTGCAGGCTAAGAAATCTTTGCTTTCCTAAAGTTCATGACAATATTATTCTATTTTTTCTTTTAGAATATTTATAGTTCTAGCTTTCAAATCTAGGTTTATATTGTAATTCAATAAAGATTTTTTTGAGGTAGGAGTTAAAGTTCACTTTTCTTTTATACAGACAATTAGTTTAGTGCCATAAAGACATTTTTCTGTCCCTGAATTGCATTACTTTCTCTGCTGAAAATTAATTCTGCTTGAAGCTATTTCTGGTTTCTTTATCATTTTTTTCAATAATGTATTGATCTATCCTTACATGCATACAAGGCCACCCCTAAGTTATGTGGGACACAGTAGGATCACTGCCTAAATAGAAAACAATTTAATTCGATAAATAATTGAATTAAATTACATTTAGCAATTAATTAGATAAACTAATAAAAACTATGTTTAAAATCCACTGGCTGGTGATCTTGAATGGCTCAGTTAGTTAACTGCCCAACTCTTAATCTCAGCTCAGGTCTTCATCTAAGGATCACAAGTTCAGCCCCACATTGGACTCTATGCTGGGCGTGAAGCCTAGTTAAAAAAAAAAAAAATCCACTGACTCATGTGGAGTATAATTATTTATAGATGAAGATTTAAAATTAAGGATAAAATGTATTTATTGCTGTATTAGTTTTTTAGGCTGCCATAATAAAGTGCCACAAACTGAGTAGCTTAACTGACAGAAATGTATTGCGTTATAGTTCTGGAGCTTGGAAGTCTAGGATTAAGGTCTCAGACGTGTTGGTTTCTTCTGTTGGCGATGAAACTGAATCTGTTCAGTGCTTCTCTCCTGACTTCTGGTGGTTTGCTATAAAACTGGCTTATAACACATCATCTTGATTTCTGCCTTCACGTCCACACGGTATTCTCTATCTATTTATATGTCTCTGGGTCCAAATTTCAATTTTTATAAGGACATCAGTCATATTGGACCAAGATCCACCCTACTCCAGTGTAAGTTCATCTTAGCTAACTATGTCTTTAATGACTCTATTTCAAAATAAGATATATTCTGAGGTACTGGGGGTTAGAAATTCAACATATAAATCGGGGTGGGGGGACACAATTCAACCCA
>NW_024412411.1:734730-746205 GCF_014898765.1 Herpailurus yagouaroundi
TTGTTGTGGTAAAGATCCCTGAGTCAAGGATCACAGCATCACAATCAAGCCAATCACCCACTGTGATCTGGGAACATAAACACAAAAAGAAAGTCTTCCAAGCCATCACATATCAGTACAGAGGTTAGTAAACCTCCAGAAGAAAAGAATCAATTTTCAGGATGCCCAGAACAGGAGCTCTCTGAGAGATGTGATTGCTGATCATAAATAATGAGATGATGAATGTTCATCAGCACAAGAAACCAGTAAGAACTATGTCGACCTATCAAATTAGTGAAGATTTGAAAACAATGCCATTTGCCACAGACTAATGTGAAAATTACTTTGACACTGTCACTAGAAGTATAAGTTGGTATACCTTGTTAAAAAGGAGATTAGAAATTTCCACCAAAACAGTTAACAAATATGGGTACTTTGGAGCATCTTGGTGGCCCAGTTGAGTTCAGTGTCCAACTTTGGCTCAGGTTATGATCTCACAGCTGGTGAATTCGAGCCCCACGTGGGGTCACTCCTCTCAGAACAGAGCCTGCTTTGGATCCTCTGTTTCCCTCTCTCTCTGCCTTTCCCTCTCTCTCTATCTCTCAAAAATAAACATTTAAAATAAAGAGTAGGTATACTTTCCCCATCTCATATCTCTATAAAAATAGAATTTGAGAAAAAAAAAGTACAATGACATGTATAGATTATTTATAAAAACAAAAACAGAAAACATTCAAATATTGATCCATAAGACACAGATGAAGAATGAGCAATTGAATATCATGTATCATTTAATTAATGTGTTTGCACAAAGTATGTAAAGATGTAAAAAATGATCAAGATAGAATATTAAAGAAAAAATAAAAATAAAATTTATAGGCTGATGCCAATTCTAAATAGAAATACATATGCATAGAAAAAGATTCTAGAGGCCTCAGAGCTCAGCGATCTTCCAGTCCGTCAGGCAACACAAGGAGAGAGATGGACAAACTCCTGATGAAATTAGGTCTCACTTTCTGTCTCTCCCCCTCCCTCTAAATGAGTATTCTGAGACCAAATCACAGTTTGTATGGTGGTGCTCCACACCAGCAAGCAATTCTCTGGACACCAACTGGGTATCCTACAATTCAGTTCAGGAGACAGCATCAGATTCTGCAACTTCAAGGTTCAATCTTGCAAGACTGCACCTCCCACCTGACCTCTCACACTAATCATAAGAACAGTTGTTACCTGTGCTTCTAACCTACTGAGTATAAATCAGAGTTTCCCTTGGCCTGCGTCTTGTGCACAATTAATTTGCTAGGGCAACTCATAGCACTCAGAGAAACATATTACTTACTAGATTACCAGTGTATTATAAGGACATAACTCAGGAGCAACCAGAGGGAGGAGATGCATAGCGCAAAGGATGGGGAAAGGGCATTGAACCTATATGCCTTTGCCAGGGGTACTATTGTGAGAAGTAAGGGAGATGATTCATTTTCAGAAATACCAAATAAAAACTGTGCTGTATAGTTAACAGTAGGTTTACAACCTATTGGAAATATGTTCGAACTCCCTCCACAGTGGAGTCTGAAACTCTTGGACACTCTACTTCCTGGTTCTTCTTCCCCTCTCCTTTTCAAAGGCTTATTTTTGTAGGCTTTGTAATGAGCATGCACCAAAAAAACACAAGGAGGAGTGACTAAAAGTCTCTGCCTCACTTCAGGGAATGTACATTTGTTCCAATCACACTAGTTTTTGCCTTACATGGGCATAAGCAACACCTGGGTAGGGCTGAAACCCTTGTAGTACTTAGCCAATGAGGAACTAGGGGAGGGACTTGCACACTAGGAAATAAATTGTTTGCTATAACTGTCCCTAGTGTGCCTGTCCATCAGACACCTGCTCTTGCAAGAATGTTGATTAAAGCCTGGCTTCACTGTGTTCTGAGTCTCCACATCCCTCCTTTGTTTGGGTCGGTGGGCTTTTTCTCAAACAATTCTCTCCACTCTTCAAGTGTTCACCAACATTGAAGCTCTCAGAACCTTGTCCTTCTGGGTTTTTATGGAGGCTCCATTACATAGGCATGATTGATTGATGCAATCATTGGCCATTGGCAATTGGTTCAAACTCCAGCCCCTCTCTCCTCCCTGGAGGTCTATTGGAACTGAAAGTTCCCACTCTCCAATCACTGGTTGGATTGGAGAACCATGGCTGGTTCCTCTGGCAAGTGGGCCCTATCCTTGTGTGGGGTCAGAATGTCATGTCATTGACATAATAAAAGACACCTTAATGGCTCTTATCACTTAGGAAAGTCCAAGAGTTTTAGGAGCTCTCTGCCAGAAAAGTAGACAAAGACCAAATATATATTTATTATTAATCATAACTGATCACACCCTCCTTTCTTCTATCCATTTTTTTGATTTTTCAAATTTATCTTAAGTAATGTTTCTAAAACAGAAGAGTATTCAGATATGTCCATAGGCATCATGAAAACATAGTATCTTTCTTTAGATGCAATTGACTTTTATGAGCAGAAAAGGACAGGGATTAACATAGCATTTACTGTGATTCATTTCCATTTGGAGATTTAATATTTGAAGTGTTTATTATTCATTCTATATCTGGGCATGTGATTTATAAACACAGCCATCAGGATAAACAGGATAACTCAATTTTTCTTTAATTTAGTTTAGGAAAAATATGTGTATTTATAACATATAATTAGTGTTTCTTGTTCAGACAATTTTCTGGTCACTCAGCTCTCATAGTTCCTAGCCTTCTCAAAAACAGCATGTTTATTACTTGCTTAGTCTCTTTAGAGGATAGTTTCCTTCTCCATCAGCAGTGATCCTCTGATGCCACCACCAGGGACTGGCGCCAACCCACTTCCTGTGTCTTTCCAAGATAAGAGGATTCTCAATTCTGGATCTGCTTCCTGTTCTAGATCAACTATGCTATGGTTGTGGTGAAACAACTCCCTTCTTTGATGTGGCCTGCACTGGCTACCTCTATGAACTATGTATTTCTTCCTAGCCCTTACAGCTTTCATAATAGAGGTCCTCTTGATGTGGTTTTGGAGTTGGGGGGGGGGGGGGATGGGGTGAGCAGGGATCTGGAGTGGAGGCCAGGAAAGAATTCCTGAGATGTCTTTGGTTCATAACATTGAGTTTTTAAAAAATTATTTATTTAAGTTCAAGTTACTTACTATACAGTGTAGTACTGGTTTTAGGAGCAGAACCCAGTGATTCACCACTCACGTATAACACCCAGCGCTCATCCCAACAAGTGTCTTCCTTAATGCCCATCACCCATTAGCCCATCCCCCCCACCTACTTCCCCTCCAGCAACCCTCAGTTTGTTCTCTGTATTTTAGAATCTCTTATGATCTGCCTCCCTCTCTGTTTTTATCTTATTGTTCCTTCCCTTCCCCTATGTTCATCTGCTTTGTTTCTTAAATTCCACATATGAGTGAAATCATATGATATTCGTCTTTCTCTGATTGACTTATTTTTGCTTAGCATAATACATTACTTCCATCCACGTTGTTGCAAATGACAAGATTTCATTCTTTTTAATCACCAAATATTATTCCATTAAATATATATACCACATCTCTTTTTCCATTCATCAGTGGATGGACATTTGGGCTCTTTCCCTAATTTGGCTATTGTCGATAGAGCTGCTATAAACATTGGGTGCATGTGCTCCTTCGAATAAGTATTTTTGTAGACTCTGGATAAATGCCTACTTGTGCAATTGTTGGGTCATAGGGTAAATTCTATGCAAAATGGTGATTTTCTTAAAGCACATGAATAGGACCCATGGACTGAAAGAGCTGCACTGGGATTGTGATTTTATGTTTGGGAGTTGGGGGAGTTAAGGAAAAAGAAAGGCTTCCAAAAGGGCTCTCATGTGCCAATTTGGACTCATAAGATCCTGGAGGCCTTACTATTGTTGAGCTAAAGTTATTTTTCTCTCTTGTAAGGCATTAACATTAAGACAAGACAGTTGGGAGTTTTTTGGAGGAATGTTATACTCTATCTCAAGTATTTGTCAAAGGGCTGCAGGTTATAAATAAATTTAATTTCGTCTACATTTTCTCCTTGCCTATGTTCCCCACATCATTATGGAGGAGAGGGTGATGTTAGGGCTCTAGGAAATTGAGTCTATGGGGTTCTGGAGATTGCTCTTTTCCTTGTAAATTATTAAGACAGTCATTTCTGTCTTAATTCCTCTGTCCTGAGGAATGTCACACATAACCCACCCTGGAAGGGTCACGGGTGGGGGGAGCAGCTCTTTCTGCTTATGGGTCCTGTCAACAGGCTATAATGAAAACACCCTTTTGCACGAAAAACATCTCAAGAATTCTTTCTTGACCATTCACTCTCAGACCCCACTCCAAATCACTTCATTTTGGCATCCAGCATGGGGCCTGAGTCTTCTCATCTGGACTCCAAGGCTCAATGAAAATTGGTGAGTAATCCCTCCTCTCTTCCTTTATTTTCATTTCAGAGGCTTTTGCAAGGAGTTGGTCTTCTTTGTTCTCACTTCTCTTCTCTCTGATAGAGTCCTGTGAGGGCAAAGTCATATCTTCCTCCCACAAACAGCAGGTAAAGATACAAATAAAGGAGCAGGGGAAGAGGTGAAGAAGAACCAAGGAGACAGAGAGGTGGAGAAACTGGAGTAGAAATTTGAAAGAGGAAATACTATCTTTTTTCTTCCTCTCTAGGCTTTGCAGAGTAAAGGGAAGGAGATGGAAATGAGAATGAATGAAGGGACAAAATATCCTGCAAAAACTCTCTAGAAGTTTGAAACACATATGAATGTTCAAACTTTCCCCTGAAACTCAGAATCATGAAAGTGCTCATGGCCTTATTCATATTAAGATGGAGATACACCAAGGACAATTGCTAATAGCCAACAATACATTGAGGAGAGTAAAATTACAGGGATTCAATAATTCAGTAACTAGGGGTGCCTGGGTGGTTAACTCAGTTAAGTGTCAACCTCGATTTCATTTTAGGTCATGATCTCAGGGTCATGATATCAAGCCCCACATCAGAATCTTAGATGGACATTGAGCCTGCTTGGGATCCTCTCTCTCCATCTTCCTGTGTGTCTCCCCTAGGACTTTCACGCGCGCGCGCGCTCTCTTTCTCTCTCTCTCTCTCTTAAAGAGAAATTCAGTAATTATGTTTAAAAATTTTTAATGCAATATTTGGGGTATGGGCAGTGGTGCCTGAATGGCTCAGTTGGTAACCTACAGACTCAGGATTTTGGCTCAGGTCATGATCTCATGGTTTGTGAGTTCAAATCCCATGTGGTCTCTGCACTGACAGAACAGAGCCTCTTGGGATTCTCTGTCCTCCCCTCTCTCTCTCTCCCTCTCTCTCTCAAAATAAATAAATCAAGTTTAAAAAACATAAATAAAATAAAATAATTTTTATTCCATGATTCATAAAATATCAAAATTTTAAATAAAAAACAGTGCCATGCCAAGCTGTATTAGAGCAAAAGGAAAAAAAAATGTGCACTAGTACTTTTTATGTTAGATAAATTATTGTTACTATTTTAAATATGTACTTGGGGCCTGGGTGGCTCAGTTGGTTAAGTGACTGTCTACTCTTGGTTTCAGCTCAGGACATGATCTCACTGTTCATGAGTTCAAGCCCCACATTGGGCTCTGCAGTGGCAGTGTGGAGCCTGCTTGGTATTCTCTCTCTCTCTCCCTCTGTCTCTACCCCTACCCCACTCTCTCTCTCTCTCTCTCTCACTCAAAATAAATAAACTTTAAAAATAAATAAATAAAGTAAGTAAGTAAGTACGTAAGTACTTCTTTGCTTATGTCATTTCAAAAAGTTACCATGTTGGAAGTTTTCTCGTGAGTAAATGAGGATTCTAAATAATTTTTATTTGACTTTAGATGAAATATAAATTTTAATTTATTCTATTTTGGTATTTTTTTAAAATTTTTTTTCAACGTTTATTTATTTTTGGGACAGAGAGAGACAGAGCATGAACGGGGGAGGGGCAGAGAGAGAGGGAGACACAGAATCGGAAACAGGCTCCAGTCTCTGAGCCATCAGCCCAGAGCCTGATGCGGGGCTCGAACTCACAGACCGTGAGATCGTGATCTGGCTGAAGTCGGACGCTTAACCGACTGCGCCACCCAGGCGCCCCTCTATTTTGGTACTAATAAAATACTTAAATTGAAAATAATGGTGTGGTATTTAATATAATTACTTTTCAATGTCTCAAATATTTTAATGTTCAAGAAAACATTAAGTATTAAAAATACATAAAAATATGTACATAGGGGTGCATAGTTTGCATTTTGCTACAGGACACTGTTGCTTGGCACAGCTCTGGTCTTTAATGAGAATTTTGATATTCTGTTCATTACAGATTTTTGCATCAATTTTTATTTCTTAACACACTGCATAAAATGTTATGTATCTGATTGGTGGGTGAGTTTTTTATAGCACCCTTCTTTCATGCCCAAGAGAAATATGTTCCTTACCCGACCTTAGTTTCAGCCCTAATACTCATAACATGTGCAAAGTATGATATAGCAGGAAAAGTGACATCTTTGAGTCAGAAAGACTTGCCCTTTACTTGTATTTAATGAAGTAACTTAACCTAGCTAAACCTCTATTTATTTATATGTAAAATGCAGAAGATAGAACTACCTCTAAAGTAGCTGTTAAGACTACATGATGTAGAATAATTAAAACAAGTATTATGTCTCTGCCTGACAGAGAGTAGTTTTGACTCAGTGAAATGTATCATCGCAGGAACTTGCTGAAGTTGAGAAGGAGACAAAGACAAAGGAGGAGAAAGAGAGGACAATCAGAACAAGAATAAGAGCAGAAAAAGAACAAGAACAAGAACAAAAGAAGGAAGAAGAAGAACCTGGCACCTCTTTCTCTTCCATTACACCAAGTGTTTAATCTCTGATGGCTAAAAGAAACAGACAAAGAGAAAAATCTGCAAACAGAGATAACTCCAAAATTACAATGTCAGCCTGATCCCCAGGATAATAAAACCTTGACTATTTCCTCTAAACTGGACTAACAAAAACAGTTGTAGTCAGATTTTTGTTATGCTAATGTATTAAAATAAACCATGACCTTTGTGAACATAATGATTGCAATTCACCATAAACAGATTGTTGTAAACTTGATACTCTTGGTGAATTTTTGTGTGATTTGTTTCCCTGTAAATGTATGTTGGATTTTGATTTGGTGAGGCATAGCTTCTGAAGTCTGACAGCTTTGAACTCTGCAAATAAAGCCTTACCCTCTGTTTTTAAATAATTGCTGTCAAGTCTTCATTTGATCTATCCTATACCAGGGAATGCTAAGAAATAATAAATAAGAGAATACCAGCAAGGCTCTACACAGGGAGTGAGAGGAAGTTCTGCATAGGCTTAACTGTTTGGGCTAAGTGAGGACTTTCCAGCTTCACAAAGGGGAATTTACTAACAAAAATACATGCATACTGATAAGCTCATACTCCTGTAATCTCAACAACACACACTTTTGTGCATCCATTCAAATACGCCGCCTTTGCTTATGTGTATACAGAGGAGAGAGGCAAGTTAGGGGTTAATGTTTCCAGTTTTATTCTCTAATCTCAGAGGAAGCCAGTGTATGAGGCAGTGGGTTCCAAGAGGAGGGAAAGAATTAATGCTTGGGGAAGAGAGGGGCCATACTTTACAGGTCTTTAAATAGGTCTTAATCTACAGTCTCTGTGAAAAGCTGAGTCACAGAGGAGTCAGTTAAGCTGCTTATGGTCAGAGATAAAGCAGAGCTCAAGGTGAGTGGTCGGTCCCCTGTGCCTCAGTCATCTCTGCCCTTCCCAAAGAACAGTAGGACTCACAGAGGCTCTAAGAAGCTGAAAGATAAGGCAATACACTTTGAAGGATGGCATGACTCATGGAGGCTCCAGGTAAAGAGATCCATGACTGTTGGATTTCTTTCTGAGATGGGGAGATAATTCGCTGCTCACACTGTGTCCTCCAGGAAAATTCTAGAAAAGCAGGAAGCTTCCCTCATACACAATCCCTCCACAAAGGACGCTGGATCTGAACTCTACCTTCCTCTAGCATTCTTGCTCCATGCCTTAGTTTTAGATACCCCAAAGTGACAGAATAGTCTAAATTTCCCTGCAGCTATTCCTTAGCAAGATCTCAGCCCATTTTTCCTCTACCCTTTCAGGCTTGAGCAACTTGGTTAAACTGATGGACATAACTATTTCCACATAATGAGTGGAGTAATGGAAGCCAACAGAGGTAATGGTATCAGCACTGGATTCAAACCTATACTCACAGATGAAAGCTGAGCTCCATTAGTGTCAGAACAGAATCCTTGAACCAAAAGCTACGCCAAGTTCTTACAAATTAGATTGTATTCTGGAGAAAAGAAAAATTGAATCTGAAGTTCGTTGTATGATCATCTTAGGTATAATGTTGGAAAAGATGACTTAATTTCTTCTTTCAGTATGCACTATGCTCACAAGAGGTGTAGCACATAAGGGCAGGGACAGGGACATATTTAAAAGGGAAAGGGGGAGGAATGTTGAGCAAGAAGGGAAATTACATTGCTCTTCCTTTTCCTACTCTTTAGAAAATGCAAATTTCCATCCCTCAACCCAGCAGCAAATTGATAACCTGTGTCTCCCCCTCAGAATTACTATTGAAAACCTCACACACTGCACAAAATGATACAAGACTAGTTAACTCCCTGTCCACTCCATATGACTTGTAACCTTAACTCTGCACATGTTGGGTTCATAAGTCTGAGGGGGAAAAAAGACTAAGGAAATGCTGATAGTGAGGACACCAGATTCCATGGGAATGTAAGTGCAGAAAAGAACGAGAGACACCTGTCAAGAGGCCCCATCAGCTATCTCAGACTTGGGTCCCTGGTCACCACCAAGAAGAGTCACCACTCCAAATGGAGTATGTAAAATAGGTATGTTCTCCATGAAGGCTGATGGGCAGAAGTGTGTGAGAGTTAAAAACAATAACATGTAAAGTCATATAGCATTATATTTATAAAAACAGCAATGTCTATCATAATTAATTAGAATAGCATACCTTTTGGTAAAGTGTAGTTTTAGCCAGTATCTTTACCAGTGCCCAGTGCAGGAATGAAGATGGTCTAAGTGCTTTTCCAGGTGCCTATGAGCCTCGGTGACTTCATCCTCACAAATGGAGGCTGTCTTACAGAGCACAGAAAAGAAGGAGAAAGGAAGACTCTGATTCAAACAGAATATTTCACTGGAAGACCAAGCCAGGCTGAAAGGGATGAAACAGAGCCTTAGACACTAGACAATGTGTGTGTTTCTTAATTTTTTACTGTGGCTTGGATAGGAGTATTTGGTTTGAGCAAACCTATAGCTATTGTCTAGGTAGAATAGTAAAGTTTCCAATTTAGAGTAAGATTTGTAAGTTCTGAGTCCCATTTCTCTCATAATGTTATAAATCTAGTGAAAATCAGAGAGTTTAGCCTATTTGGGATCTCAAAGAAACCCTTGTTAGGAACCATTAAGTCTGGTTGAATGAAACATTTCTTAGTCCCCAGATATAAATGATTAAGGGAAATCTGAAAAGATATTCTTCATCTCTGGGTGTTACAGTTATGGAGGAGAAAGAATGAATGTGTTCAAGGAAAGGCTCAGGTCAAGTGAGATTAAAAAGTGGAAAGGTGTTAAGAACCAGGTAAGCTTTTGTGTCATTGACTCTCAGGTAGGTCATAGTCACCAGAGAGACCAGACAAGATCAACCATGTATGCAAGTATCAGCAGAAGATGACATTCACGTCTTTCAATGGACAGGAGTTCAGACTCTAGTGTGAGAAATAGATATAGCTGTCTTGTGACATGGCATCAAAGTAGTGTGTAGAAGGTTCTGTCAAGACATTTTAAGAATGGCTAATCGGTTGAAAAGTCCATTGCCCTTGAACAATGACACCTATTTCTTGTTTGCTTCAGCAAATATTTATTAAATCCCTGTTCTATGCCAAATACAGAGGTGCTCATGTTGGTGCACTCTTCAGGGCTGATATCATGAAAATTTATCATATAGGAGAGGAATTAGTAAACTATCACCTGAAGACCAAATCCAGCTTCTAGTCTGTTTTAAAAATGAAATTGTATTGGAATGTAGCCACACTCACAAATGTCTGTATTGACTGTGGCTGCTTTCATGCTACAATCGCTAAACTGACTACTTGCAACAGAGAATGTATGGCCCATGAAGACTAAAATATGTGTGATCTATCTGACCTTTTACAGAAAACAGTTGCTGGCCCCTAATCTAGGAGGAGACATCCACTATAGATAACAGGTTTAATTTCAGGTGTACAATCTGTCAGTCTGTCATCCTCCAGCCCAAATTCTCCTGGTAACTCCTAGAGTCAAAGATAACTCATCATCACTACATACACTGTTATGAGCCCTCAGCCAAAATGTTTTCCAAACTGGTTTCCAACCCTGAAAAGTTGCCTAACTGGCTTAAACAAAGAGCTGAAAAGGACCTTGGGAAAGGTAAAACAAATCAGTTCATTCTAAAGAATAGAAGCGCAAGAATTACTATTAGTGATGTTATTTGTCAAGATAGTCTTCCCTTGGCAGATTCTACTTTCTTTTTTTTTTATTTTTTAAAAAAAAAATTTTTTTTAACGTTTATTTATTTTTTGGGGACAGAGAGAGACAGAGCATGAACGGGGGAGGGACAGAGAGAGAGGGAGACACAGAATCAGAAACAGGGTCCAGGCTCTGAGCCATCAGCCCAGAGCCCGACGCGGGGCTCAAACTCATGGACCGCGAGATCGTGACCTGGCTGAAGTCGGACGCTTAACCGACTGCGCCACCCAGGCGCCCCGGCAGATTCTACTTTCAAGAAAAATATTAATTCTTTTTTTTTTAATTTTTTTTTTTAATGTTTATTTTTGAGACAGAGAGAGACAGAGCATGAACGGGGGAGGGGCAGAGAGAGAGGGAGACACAGAATCGGAAGCAGGCTCCAGGCTCTGAGCCATCAGCCCAGAGCCCGAAGCGGGGCTCGAACTCACGGGCTGTGAGATCGTGACCTGAGCCGAAGTTGGACACTTAGCCAACTGAGCCACCCGGCGCCCCAAGAAAAATATTAATTCTTATACAGAAATTACAATTGCAGCTAGCATGTTCTGACCCCATTTGAATGACATAAACATGAATGAAGAATAAAGAGTAGCATTACTTTAAGTTGCAAAAATGTATTTATTAAAATATTTGAAATTATTTCAGCTTACCATTAAACATTATTGCCCTATTATTTAACTGCCTCTTCCAAAAGATTATAAATAATAATGATAATTTATTATTATCATCTATAGATAGTACCTTACCTTCTCAGGGGAGAACAAATTAACTGTCCTGTGATGTTGGCTTCAGGGAACCACTCATCTTATCCTGTGTCCTTCATCCTACTTGGGATCCCAGGACTCGAGAATTCCCAATTTTGGA
>NW_024412411.1:751205-807458 GCF_014898765.1 Herpailurus yagouaroundi
GTATTTCATGCTCAAAGTCAACAAGCATTTCTTCACCACTTACTATGAGCCAGTACTGTGTTTGGTGCTGGGGTTATGAACATAACAAGTTCATAGTTCATCCTAAAATCCCCTCCTCCAACCTCTTCCAGCACCTGCTACAATCTACAGTCATCACCCTCACCCACTTATACCCTGATGACCTGACTATGTATTTATTATTGATTCTCTGCTACATCTGTTATGCCTGAGGTCACTAACTAATCTTACTCTATCTTTGAGGCTAGAGGTCATAAAGCAGAAGAAGAAGAAAGGCCCAAGGAGGTATGATGCCTCACTTAGCAGAGCCTTGTCCTTATCCCCAAACCCAGATAAACCTGGAGTCTCACTCAGTCTTTGATTTCCAGTTCTCAATGTGTGTATCTTAGGTATGGACCATCGTGGAAGAGTTTTGGGATTCACTAATTTCTAGAAGCCCTAGAGTTACCAGCCATGTTATTTCTTTTTTTTTTTTAAGTTTATTTATTTATTTTGAGAGAGAGAGAGAGAGAGAGAGAGAGAGAGAGAGAGAGAGAGAGAACTTGAGATTGGAAGAAAGAGAGGAAGAGAAATAATCCCAAGCAGGTTCTATGCTGCCAGTACAGAGCTCCATGTGGGACTAGATATTGACCTGAGCTGAAATCAAGAGTCAGTCTTTTCGTGTGCCTGTTGGCTATCTGGATGTCTTCTTTAGAGAAGCGTCTATTCATATCTTCTGCCCATTTCTTCACTGGATTATTTGTTTTTCAGATGTGGAGTTTGGTGAGTTCTTTATAGAGTTTATATACTAGCCCTTCGTCTGATATGTCATTTGCAAATATCTTCTCCCATTCTGTCAGTTGCCTTTTCGTTTTGTTGATTGTTTCCTTTGCAGTGCATAAGATTTTTACCTTCATGAGGTCCTAATAGTTTATTTTTACTTTTATTTATTTTTTTTAATTTTTTTTTCCAACGTTTATTTATTTTTGGGACAGAGAGAGACAGAGCATGAACGGGCGAGGGGCAGAGAGAGAGGGAGACACAGAATCGGAAGCAGGCTCCAGGCTCTGAGCCATCAGCCCAGAGCCCGACGCGGGGCTCGAACTCACGGACCGCGAGATCGTGACCTGGCTGAAGTCGGACGCTTAACCGACTGCGCCACCCAGGCGCCCCTATTTTTACTTTTAATTCCCTTGCCTTTGGAGATGTGTCAAGTAACAAATTGCCGTGGCTGGGTCGGAGAGGTTTTTGCTGCTTTCTTCTCTAGGGTTTTCATGGTGTCCTGTCTCACATGCAGGTCCTTCATCCATTTTGAGTTTATTTTTGTGAATGGTGTAAGAAAGTGGTCTAGTTTCATTCTTCTGCATGTTGCCATCCAGTTCTCCCAGCACCATTTGTTAAAGAGACTGTCTTTTCCATTGGATACTCTTTCCTGCAAAGATTAGTTGGCCATACTTTTGTGGGTCCAATTCTGGAGTCTCTATTCTTTTCCATTGGTCTATGCGTCTGTTTTTGTGCCAATATCATGATGATTACAGTTTTGTAGTAGAGGCTAAAGTCTATGACCCAGCAATAGCACTGCTAGGAATTTACCTAAGGGATACTGGAGTGTTGATGCATAGGGGCACTTGTACCCTAATGTTTATAGCAGCACTTTCAACAATAGCCAAATTGTGGAAAGAGCCTAAATGTCCATCGACTGATGAATGGATAAAGAAATTGTGGTTTATATACACAATGGAATACTGCATGGCAATGAGAAAGAATGAAATATGGCCTTTTGTAGCAACATGGATGGAACTGGAGAGTGTTATGCTAAGTGAAATAAGTCATACAGAGAAACACAGATACCATATGTTTTCACACTTATGTGGATCCTGAGAAACTTATCAGAAGACCATGGGGGAGAGGAAGAAAAAAGAAAAGAGGTTAGGAGGGAGGGAGCCAAAACATAAGAGACTCTTAAAAACTGAGAACAAACTGAGGGTTGATGGGGGATGGGAGGGAGGAGAGGGTGGGTAATGGGTATTGAGGAGAGCACCTTTTGGGATGAGCACTGGGTGTTGTATGGAACCAATTTGACAATAAATTTCATATTAAAAAAAAAAACTGGAAATCTATTCATCACAGACATTTTCCAGAAAGTGAATATTAAAAAGAGAATTCCTGTCCTGTATATACATGGAATTCTATAACATTCAAAAGAAAAATCAAACAAGCCAATGAAAAATGGGAAAAGTCTGGAACAGTCTTATAAGAAACTATATTCAAAGTGCCATTAAACATTTGAAAAGGTATACAATATCATTAGTTAGGAAATGGTAATTAATGCTAAAATCAGACTACAAACCCATAGGAATGATTAACTTTAAAAATACGATAACATCAAATACTGGTAAAGGTATGAATCAACAGAAACTCTCGCATACTGCTGGTCTGAGTGTAAACTGGTACAAATTCTTTCAAAAAAACATTTGAAAGAAGCGCCTGAGTGGCTCAGTAGGTTAAGCCTCTGACTGGCTCAGGTCATGATCGTGTGGTTTGTGGCCCCACTTCGGGTTCTGTGCTGACAGCTCAGAGCCTGGAGCCTGCGTTGAATTCTGTGTCTCCCTCTCTCTCTCTGCCCCCTGCACACACTCTGTCTCTCTTTCTCTCAAAAATATATAAACATTGAAATTAGATGGGGCGCCTGGGTGGCTCAGTCGGTTAAGCGTCCGACTTCAGCTCACGTCAGGATCTCGCGGTCCGTGAGTTCAAGCCCCGCATGGGGCTCTGGGCTGATGGCTCAGAGCCTGGAGCCTGCTTCCGATTCTGTGTCTCCCTCTCTCTCTGCCCCTCCCCCATTCATGCTCTGTCTCTCTCTTTCTCAAAAATAAATAAACGTTAAAAAAAATTTTAAAAAGAAATTAGAAAAAAATACAAAAAAGCAAAAAACATTTGAGAGTATCTCAAAGTTGACCCAGCAATTTAGTTCCTAGAATATTAACCAGCAGATATGTATATATGTGTGCTCTGAAAGGCATAATAATGTTTATAGAAGAATAATTATTTATAATGAAAACCTGAAAACAAAGAAAGTATCTAAGAAAGGAAAAATTGATTAACTTTTGCAATGTTCATATAATTAAAAGAATTAAAAACAATTAACAACTGTCATACACAATGTGAAAAAATTTCATATGATAATGTCAAAGGAGCCAAAAACAGAAGTATACATACTGTATTATTCAATTTATATATTTTATTATATTATAAATGCAAATTATAGGGAAAACCAATTTAGGATGTTGAAGGTCAGGATGGTAGTTACTTTGGTTGTAAGAGGAGAGGACAGTTATCAGGATGGGCTAGAAGAGAATATGTAGTAAGGATCAGAATTAACAAACTACAGCCTAAAAGCCAAATCTGGCCTACCACCTGTTTTTATAAATGAAGTTCAATTTGAAGAGAGTTACACCAAATAAGAATGGACTATAGATATTTCCATGCTACAGCATCAAAATTGCATAGTTAAGACAGAGTACTATATGGCCTGAAAAAGTCTAAAATATTTACTATCCATTCCTTATAGAAAAGAAAAAAACTTGCTGGCCTCTATTCTATACCATTACCTGGCCTGCAATTATATGTGATGAATCAGTGAGCAGTACACACACATGCATACCTTGCTGAATGCATGTTACTGTCTTTATAACAAGTTTATTTACAACTCAGAAAGCCATTATTTGCTTCCTATGATGTATCCAGATGTGTTCTGGGTGTTTTGCGTAATGCATAAACCATAAAAAGCACAATCATTTTCCTCAATAACCTCAAAACTTCCATAGTCATGACATATCACTCAGGGAATAAGTAAATGTCACTTGGTATGTTAGTGTTTTCATGCTCATTAGCAACCCCAAGATAGTAGAGCAGTGGAAAAACAACTGAAACAAATTGCTTTAGACCTTCAATAGAAATTACCTATTGCTACATAACAATTACCACAAATGTTGTGTCTTCAAAAAGCTCAAAACATTTATCTCACAACTTCAGTAAATCAGCTGGGTACAGCTTAGCTGAGTCTACAAGACTGTAATCAAGGTATAATCAGGGCCATGATCTCACTTGATGCTCAAATGGGGAAGGATATGCATTCAAGATCACATGGGTGTTGGCAGGATTCCATTAGTTCCCTGTGGCCTATTAGATTGAGGGATTCAGTTTCTTGCTGGCTGTTGCTAAAGGAAGCCACATTTGGTTCCTAGCTGGTTGGTGGCTACAGATGGCCCTCAGTTCTTTGCCATGTGCCAAAGAACCATGCTGTCGTTTCATCAGAGCCACATTTTAGGTAACATAACCATGAAAGTAATATCCTATCACCTCTGCTATTACTCCATTGGTTAGAAGCAAGTCACAGATCCTACCCATATTCAAGGGCAAAGGATTACACTAGAGTTCAAGGAGGCAGGGATAATCAGGGTTGATTTTATTATTTTATAGTCTGGCTACCACAGAAAGATTTGGATGGAAACTGTAGTTATATTGTAACCTCTATGAAGGCAACAATGGTAAAACTTTGAATTTTTTCTCACTGACTCATAAAATTTTGTGCTATGATTTGCTCATATTTCATTTTTTGTGTTTGAAGTATCAGTCCAGACACTTGAGGGGTTCCACATAGAGTTATAGCACTTGAATTGAACCCCTCAGACTTCCTGGCATTAAGAGTTCTTAAACAAGGAAGCATAAAAATAATAGCCAAATGGAAATTAAAGAAAAATAGCTAAATATAGAAGAGATTACTGATTTTATTGATGTCTAGGTAAACGTAAGACTGTTCTTGCCTGTGTGGGACTTCTCTATAAAGGAGAAACATACTGTTCATATCTGGGTCTTCTTTTTTCCCAGGAATCTAGAATTGCTGGGCCTACAGGTACCTGGATGGCTCAGTCGGTTAAGCATCTGACTTTGGCTCAGTTCATGATCTCACAGTTCGTGAGTTCAAGCCTCACATCAGGCTCTGTATTGACAGCTCAGAGCCTGGAGCCTGCTTCAGATTCTGTGTCTCCTCTCTCTGCCCCTCCCCTGCTCTCTCTCTCTCTCAAAAATAAATAAACATGAAAAAAAAATTTAATGAATTAGAATTGCTAGGACTAAAAAGTAACCTGCTTTCATAATGCAACTGTCCACATTGACAACAATGGTCACACTCCCCGAGGAGTCTTAGGCCCCTGAACTTAATACCACAGGAAAACAGCAAGTATGAGAGCAAGAACACATGCACATGAGAACTCATTCACCCACAGTGACTCAACTACTGGCTTAAGAAGTCCCAATTTATATGTGAAGAGCTGACCTATTTCTTGGGGAAAAGCTAGTGAGTGTCTGGGCAGAGAAGGTTTGGGAGTGGATATATCATCCTCCAGATGTGTCAATGCAAAAATGTAAGGATAGGGGCCTGGAAACTGGGGGGATATGTTCTCTCCTAATTGTCACTATAATTGTTATTCCAATGAACACTGGTTTGCTGTACTGTCTTCCCAGCATACTGATAATCCTTAATCCATAACATGCATTCCTCTATTCCACAGGGCCTAGAACACTGTCTAAACTCTCCATTTATATGGATAATTACATGTTTTGCATTTAATCCCTGTGGATTACTAGTCACTTGAGTTAGTGGCTAAAATCCTTCTGAGATTATACAGCATTGTCCTGTATTTACAGATGGAGACAGAAGATTTCAGTTTTCCTCTGAATATGGCCTCAGGGAGATGCACATTTCACCAATGGCCCCACAGATCAAACCCACTTTGGTATAAAGTCCATGGCTCCAGAACTGTATCTCGTTCTTTCTCTGAGAGTGAAGACAAAGAAGGCTCCTCTTTCCACGTTGAGCTGGTAAGAAGGTAGAAAAAGGTGTCCATTGTGTTGAATTTACACTTTGATTGTTGCCTATTCACAAATATTCATATGAACTTTCAGAAAAGTCAGGTAACACTAGGATTCATCTTGTCTTAAGGGATCCACATACCACACAGATATCTGATTCCTACTAGCTGATAGATAAAAATTACAATTTTTCACAGACTGAATGGAAACCTTGAGAACTAGAGTTTAAAAAGGAACCACAGAAAGTACCTAAAAGGAATTGTAACATATATGCTTATTATGGGGTATTTATTCTCAGATAATAAACTTTACCTAGTATTGTTAAAAGCTTGATTGAAAAGTATTAACATTACAACAACTACCATTGGTATTATTTGATTTAAGTCTTCCTAGAATTGATTTTAACAATTCAACAATTAAATGTATTGCTTTCAAAATTATGTTAAACATTTTAATTGAACAAGATTTTATAATATTTATAACATTTCTGTGTGTATTGATTCAACTGTCTCCTCTATTCCGTGTAACATCTATTTAAATCCTCTATCATGTCCTCAAACCAGCCTCCATCACTCCACACGCTTTGAACAGCAGCAAATTTCCCCCTAATAATTCATAAGGAAAAAAAGTAGGCACTGGTTAGAAACAAGAGGAAATTCTGACATACTTTATGACACAGATGACTCTTCAGGTTATTACACTAAGTGAAATAAACCAGTCACTGAAGGACAAATACTGTGTGATTCCACTTATATGAGATGTTAAGAGTAGTGAGAACTCTACATAGATAATTGGGGAAAGAGGACTGAGTGTTTAATGGGTATACAGTTCAGTTTTACAAGAAGAAAAGAGTTATGGAGATGGATGGTGATAATGCTTGTACAATATTATGAATGTATTTAATACCACTGAAATGTACACTTAAAAATGCTAACAATGGTAAATTTTATATTAGATTTATTTGACCACAATTTTAAAAAAAGGAAAAAAAAATCCCAAACAGGCACTGCCTCATAATTCCCTCACATGACCCTCCATCAATCTACTCTTTTGCCACTTATTCTAGAGGGTCAATGGAAATGGTGATCCTTATTTTCTGAGGGTTAATTACTGTTATGCTCTGTATTCAATCACCTACTACTTTCTTACTGAGTTTTCTATACCAATTAATCCCTATGTTTTCAATCTCTCACTATCTTCTATATCTGTAGCCTCAGTTTATAAACATATGTATTTCTCTAAGTTTGTCTAATCTTGTAGAAATCCTCCATCCACCTCTGGTCTTCTTTAGTGAAGAAAAATCTGGAGACTTTTGCCTGGAAATTGATACCCATGTGGGCACTGGAGAGCCACGGATATCTTTGGTGGGTTTCTCTTAGTCATTTAATATACAACCTATTCAAAATGGAATGCATTGAATTATATTATCTATTATATAGTAATTATCCATACATAGAATCTTATAAACTAAAATTCTGTCAGTACAGCAAATAATTATCATCATGAATTAGACATATTTTCCTTGAATTTAAGAGTATATATACTTAAAATAGAGTTTGATTTAGAGTTTTCTCAATGATAGAGTATTTGTCTATGACCTATATAGCTCTCCTTAAGCAGAAGAAAAGTTATCTAGAAATTTTTGTGTGACAATGTAATTTATTATTCCTATAGGATCTGAGCATTGTGAGGACAGCATGCTATGAATCCAGGAAAACATGCAGATCTTAAGTAACTTGACATCTAAATTTCCAACCTTCTTATTGACTGGAATTCCTGGCCTAGAGTCTGTCCATGCATGGATTTCTATCCCCTTCTGCTGTCTCTATGCCATTGCCCTCTCTGGGAACAGCATGATCCTGTTTGTCATCATTACCCAGCAGAGTCTCCATGAACCCATGTACTATTTCCTCTCTATGCTTTCAGCTGCTGACTTGGGGTTGGCCATTTCTACAATGTCAACAACATTAGGTATCCTCTGGTTTGATGCAACAGAAGTCAATCTAGATACCTGCATTATCCAGATGTTTTTTCTTCATGGATTTACATTCATAGAATCTGGGGTGCTGGTGGCTATGGCTTTTGACCGCTATGTGGCCATCTGTGATCCTCTGAGGTATACTACTATTCTCACTAATTCCAGAATAATTCAGATGAGCTTGTTAATGATTATACGTAGTGTAGTATTAATAGTACCACTACTTTTGCTCCTTAAGCCTCTCTATTTCTGTAGAGAAAATGTCCTTTCCCACTCCTACTGCTACCACCCAGATGTGATTAAATTAGCATGTTCAGATACTCAGGCCAACAGCATCTGTGGATTAATTGATCTCATCCTGACCACAGGAGTAGATACACCATGTATTATCCTGTCATATATCTTGATCATTCGCTGTGTGCTCAGTATTGCCTCCCCTGAAGAACGCCATAAGGTCTTCAGCACTTGTGTGTCCCACATTGGAGCAGTCGCTATTTTCTACATCCCCATGATGAGCCTATCCTTGGTGCATCGCTATGGTCCATCAGCCCCCAAAGTGGTCCATTCGATGATGGCTAATATATATCTGCTTTTTCCTCCAGTGCTCAACCCCATCATCTATAGTGTAAAAACAAAACAGATTCGCAAAGCTATACTCAGTCTTCTCCTTGCAAAACAAACAGAGCTGTTTGTTTGAGAAAAACCTGAAAAAAGTGACTTTCACTGTAGAAAAGTAGTCCTGGTAAGTTACTGTCTATCAGATTTTTTTTTGTCATTTTATTCCTTAATCAACAAATATTTAGAGAGTGGTTTTGTGTTTTCAGTCATAAATATGTCACATCCCAAGAATTTTATAGTCCAAAAGGGAAACATGAAAATCATTGATAATGAAATAAGAAAATACTTAGAGTAATTAACATTTAGTGACTACTTTATACTATGTGTTCTACTAACAGCTTTTAAGACATATTCCATTTACTCTTCAAAGAGCTCAGTGAACTATACAATATTAATTACATTTTAGAGATGAAGAAAGTGAGGCCTAAAGACATTTAGGCCATCAAAGGCCAGACATCTGACATGGCTGAGGGTTGAGATTTGAATCCAGGCTTTCTGCGTCTTAGATGCCATGCTCTTCACTAGTGTATTAACACTCTGCCAAAAGCATCCAGGAAAAATATTATACGATCAAAAGTAAGAACTGAAAAAGTAAGAATCTTCATGTTTATATATCATGCCTTAAAAGAAAGTTGTGTTGTCTTTCTTAGACTATAGTTTGTTTTCTTCATTCATAGTTAATAGTTCAAAAGATTAGAATAGATATGTCATGCCATGTAAGCCAGAGATCAATATTTAGTATTGGACAGCCAATAGCACAGCTTCAAGGATTAGGGGCATTTGCTAATTCATTACAGGAATGGGAACTTTGGAGAACTAGAAATAGTTTGAGGCAGAACTTCTTAACATTTTAAAGCATAACAGTCCCTTTGGAGTCTAATGAAATGGATGAAGACTTCTCCACAGAAAAATCACATATAAACACATTCAGATTTTCCATAAAATTTCAGAGGCTTCACAAATGCCACAAAGGACCTACTATGGCTATCTTAACCAACCAAAGAATCGAGATAAATAATTTATGATGTTCAGCCTATAAACAGCTATACATGGCCGTACCTAAAATACTTTGTTCCTAAAAAAGAACTTATGGTAACCATATCAATTTAAGAGACAGGCAGAAGCTTAAAAGTCAGTTTTATAAGATGGTACAAAAATGAAGAGGAAAGTGGAGTCACATCAATTTTATTGCAGTTGTAAAAGTAATCAATAGGAGGGATGTTTCATGTAGCCCACAAACACTGAGATACAGCTGTATTGTTAAGCTGTATTATTTAGACTTGTATTTAGAACTTGTCACTTTCTCTGAACTGTTACGGCCTGTATGGAGTCACGGACAACATCAGATAACTTCTCTGGAGAATACAAGCCTGAAGAAAAAAAAAAAAAAAAAAAAAGGCCAGCACACGTGGAGCCAGCACACATCAGCTTACAGGCAGCCATGCTGTGCATCTCATCTCAACTCTGTGTTCCACTATGTCCTACTGGCAGCTTGAAAAAACCATTTATACCTGGGAAACGAAAAACACTACAAATGAGGACTTCTTAGTTTTCAGAGATTCAATTTGCCAACACACAAGCAACTGGGATCCTACTTTATGTTTGGCTTTGTGAGAAGCAATAGAAATCAAAAGTTCAAAAGAACATATTCTCTGCACTCAAGAAACTTAAAGTCTAGTGTGTGAAGCAGTGACATAAACAAATACAAAGTAATGTACTAACTTGATAAGGCAAAATTATACCTCTTGTTTGTGTTGCCATCTAAGTTGAAAATGTTTCCAAAGGTAAATAGAGGAGACGTATATTTTGGAAGAAACTAGAAGAACGTGAGAAGTACTGCATCACCATTTTACTCCTCATGGAAGAATACTCTTCTGAGTTTTAAATTCATAGGTCCTATCTGGACACAACATTGAAGAATTTACAAAACTTTACCTCTTTTTTTGTTCTGTTTTCTCTACCCATTGGATTCTATTAAGTGACTTTAGATTGTAGGATTTGTATTAGTTGCTTAAAGAACATCTTTTGCTTGAACAATACTATTCTATAAAGGAATTGATTTGTAGATTTAGTTTAGAAATTTGGGTGTGCTTCCTGAATGTATGGGGAACTTTTGCTCTGGTAATTCTATATGTCTGTTAGCTGACTGGAGCTTCAGAAAGATAGAACACCTGGGAATATTAGAGTTGAGGGACTTATATGTTGAGATGCTCAAAGGGCCACAGTATTGCCAAGTTTGCTGTGATTGAGCCTATCTCTGGAGGATATCTAGAGTTAAGAAAGTGAACAAGATAATGGCAAGAGGGAAATGCTTTTGATATATTTAGGGAACTTTATAAGGTGCAAGCAAATATTTGCATAATTTTATTTAGGTTGAGTTATATTGTTATATTGTTATATTGTTATATTGTTATATTGTTGATCTGCAAAATGTCTGGCATACTACATATGCATGTTACTTAGTATAATTCATTAAAGGAAATAAACTAGTACTTGGCTTAGTATATTGAGTGGGATTGAGGTAAATTCACTAAATTAACATTCTAATAAAGTTTGTAGCTCAAGGGGAAACCACTGAAAAAAGATTATCATGGGGAGTCTTAAGGATCTGAATAGTTCATCCTATAGGTCACAAGAGAAAATAAAAGAGAATGGCAAGAAAAAAAAAACAGCTCTGTGCATGTGAAAGCATGATTTTTTTCATTATGTTTTCCATACACTGTATATGTCCTGATTCTTTCATTCATGCACATCTGTTGTGTCCCTTGCCTTTTTTTCTCTCTTTAATTTATCCATCCAGTAAACTGTCATCTGATCAATTATGGAAAAAAATGGAATCAAAATGTTTCCTTCAGAAGGATGGATAAAGTCTCTTAGCCTTGTAGTAAAACATGCTTGCTTATCTACTTCATTAGCCAGGTTTTCCTTTTTTTAAAAGTTTATTTATTTATTTTGAGAGAGAGAGAGAGAGAGAGAGAGAGAGAGAGAGAGAGAATGAGTGGGGGAGGTGCAAAGAGAGAGGGAGAGAGAGAATCCCAAGCAGGATCCATGCTGTCAGTGTGGAGCCTTATGTGGGGCTCAATCTCATGACCCACAAGATCATGACCTGAGCTGAAACCAAGAGTTGGACGCTTAACTGACTGAGCCACCCAGACACCCCAATTAGCCAGGTTTTCTAACTAGACTTGTATTCTTACCATTCCTCAAATGCAACAGGTTAACTTCAAGTTGAATTCTGCTACTTCCCACCCCAAAATACCATATTCCTTCCTCTTTTTCTTTTAATCTATGTTGATTTCCTGATTCTACTTCTTTTATGAACAATTCTTTAAGCAATAGAATAGTGGCTGAGAAAAGTGAGCACACCAGGATGGATAGATTATATAAGGTCAGAAGATCTGCCCTAGGGTGTGTTCCATGAGAGGCCTAGAGGACACACCATTCACTAAGTTCATTAGGAATGAGCTGTGAAAATGAAACCAGCATCACTAAGAAGTTGAGAAGTAGCTCTTTTCTGCTGACCAGGGACAACAGGAGATAAGGTCACTGAGACAGGCTCATTGATATCCATGTATATGATGAGGTCTGGACATAACAGAGGCCAGATAATCACCAAAAACCAGAGGGCTGCAATTATCATAAAAACCAACAAGATCCAAAGAACACGCAATAGAGTTCAAAGTGAAAGCAGTTGTGGGGATGGTTAATAGAGCATGACATCCCTGGAGCAAAATAGACAAACAGCCAACAAGGGGCTAGGGAACATTAGAAGAAGAAGTCAAGAATGGACAAGAAGGAAGCTGGAAGAACTGTCACGCTTTAATGTAAGCTTCACCTTGAGTTAAACAGAAAAATAAGGAAAAAAAGTTTTGGTGGAAAGAATCATCCCAGACTGCCATGCAGTTCTAAACAGAGTTAGTCAAGGCCATTAGGTATTCTCAAGTCAAAGTCATCTGTCAGAGGAATCCTGTGCCTTCTAGGAATGGGCCTGTCTTAGTTTCCCTGCCATATTCAATCATCAGCTGAAAACAGCTCATACGACCTCCATGGAATGTGAAGATGGATTAAAAGCTCAGAACTAGGACTACTGAGATAATCAGAGACGTGAAGGGCACACTTAATAATAAGCACATCTATCAAATTAAGAAAGTATGTAGGGCAATACAAGGAGGAGCCAAACAACCAAACCCAAGACAAAGAAGCCAGAGAAGCTATGGGCTGCTCAGGAGAAGTTTAAAAGCCTGCCATTTCTCAGTCTTCACAGGCTTCCCTTGAAGTTACAAATACTCAGGAAATGAAGTATCAGGGTGAAGGACATATGAAAATTTTACTATTGTTTTTGCAGCTTTTCTATAACACAGAAATTATTCTGAAATACAATGTTAAAAATGCTTATGAGAAAAACATCTGATTGACCCTTCTTAGGTCAGGTATCTAAGTCTCTAGTAGTGATCAATCAGGTTCACATCTACAGGACCAGCAGTTTGGGCCCACTTCTATGTTTGGGTCTATCAGAAAAGGGGAAATATTTCACCAAAAAATTGCTCAACACCACTCATATACCTGTTTTTTATCCAATAGATTACATTAAGAACATTTGATTAAAGACAAATGTCTTTAAGGCAGTGGTCAGAATCCTAAGAATTAAATGATTGATTAAACAGAAGAAAATTTCAATTTGAAAATTTCCCATTAGCAAAACTCCTCAAGGCAAAAGTACCAGGGATTACAAAATCACTGATTAGATGAATAGCAAGAGAGTTACGTAAATTTATAAAGTATAAACACATATATTAGCATGTCATATCTTTCCTGCAGGCCAGCAGAGACAGATTCAGATATTCTGAAGCAATGATTAAAAAATAATCAAGATTAAAAATCTGTGTTAGACATAGAAACAATAAAATGTCTCTCATGTCTACATTTAGATTCTCCACAAAATTTTCATATTTATTATATTAAAGAATTACTTATTCTGACAATTACTGTTTTATGAATTCAATATAATACTAGATGCTTTGTTACTAATAACAAATAATGCTATATACCATTAAACCTTAAAAAAATGTAATTTCTAGCCTGGGACAATTTATAAGAATTGAAGAAAATATGCAAAACCAACCACAAAATGTCTGTAGCAACTTAACTCTATGTTTCTTTTTTGTTGTTGTTTTTGTTTTTTTGTTTTATTGTTTTATTTATTTTTAATTCATTATCATTTTTTAAATTACATCCAAGTTAGTTAACATATAGTGTAATAATGATTTCAGGAATAGAATTTAGTGATTCATCCCTTACATATAACACCCAGTGCTTTTTTTTTTAATGTTTATTTATTTATTTTGAGCATGAGAATGTGTGCTCCTGTGCAAGCATGTGCAAATGGGGGAGCAAAGGGAGAGAACCCCAAGCAGGCTCAGCACAGAGACCAACGTGGGGCTGGATCCCAGGAACTGTGAGATTATGACCTGAGCCAAAATCAAGTCAGATGCTTAATCAACTGAGCCACCTAGGTGCCCCATTAACTGTATGTTTTATGATTAAAAGTTTTACTTTGAAAATACTTGACCAAGCTCTTCTCCAGGGGCATCTAATGCTTCCTTTAAATTTTTTGAGAAACCTTCATACTGTTTCCTTTTTCATATATATATATATATAATGTTTATTTATTTGAGAGAGAGAAAGAGAGCAAGAGTGTGAGCAGAGGAGAAGCAGAGAGAGAGAGAGAGAGAGAGAGAGAATCCCAAGCAGGCTCCATGCTGTCATCACAGACCCAACAAGGGGCTTGATCCCATGACCCTGGGATCATGACGTGAACTGAAATCAAGAGTCGGACACTCAACCTACTGAGCTATCCAGGCACCCCAAGAAACCTCCATACTGTTTTCTATAAGACTGTACCAATTTAAATTCCCATCAATGCTGTGTTCCCTTCTCTCCATATATTCACCAGTATTTGTTTTTTGTTGCTGTTCTTTTTTTTCAATGATAGGCATCCTAAGAAATGTGAGGTGATATCTCATTGTGGTTTTGATTTCCATTTCCGTGATGATTATTAATGTTGAGCATCTTTTCACATACCTGTTGGTCTGTATATCATAATATTGTATTGTATACTGAAAACTTGCTAAGAGGATAGGTATTATGATAAGTGTTTTACCACACACACACATAAAATAATACGAAAGGGGGTGGGAGGAATACATTTATGGCCTTTCACAGTTGTATATGTATTCCCAAATTCATCAAATTGTATACAGTAAATATATACAGCTCTTTATATACCCATAAAACTTAATTAAAAAAAGATTCCCATGCAAGTTCTACTGAATAAACTTGCCATATGTATTCCCTCTGTAAAACATACTGACTAATGCTAGCAGCCAGTTGAACACTCATAGATCACTCTCTAGTTAGCAAATCCTAATTGCCCCCAGTAAGTACACTGTAGGCTACTTGCTTTTCCTTCAGTCATCATAATTATTATAATGGAAATTGTATACAGCTTATTAAAGATATGGTTTACAAAGGAAGATAATATAAAATTGCAATTTGCAGAACTACATTGAAAGACCCTAACTCTATATCAAACAATGATGAATAAATTACATATATGTCTCAAGTTAAAATAAAATGATCAGTGTAGGTTAAAATTACTTTTATGACTCCTACATTTAACCAACTTTATTAGCTAATTAGCCTAATCATCAACCAAATAGACTTTAATAAAATGGCTTCTATTTTGCTTATTTATATGGTTTTCTTTTCTAGACTTGAAATAGATCTGCAAGAGTGAGCGATAAATTAATTTGACAAACATTACTGACCACTGATTTTGTGTTAAGTACTGTTTATCAGTATATGTTAGGTAAATTAAAAATGTTTGTTTTAGCCTGGGTGACTAATACAAAATAAGATAATGTACCTAAAATTACTTGGAAAAATTAATCACTATACGAATGTTAATTAACATAATCCCTGAAGAAGAACCAATCTATTTTTTTCTAGGAGTTGCTTCCATTTGAATGGCTATGCTGACAAAGCTTTCTTCTTCTATTGAAAGTGTAACCTGCATGGAATCCCTTAACATTGTAATTCTGTTTTACTGTTTGCTTCTGAATTGTAGGAATCCATTTGCTCATTTTGACAAATATTTCATTTATATGTACTATGTACTTGGCACTATGCTATTACCTGGAAATACTTTCAAAATATTTGTTATTCCACTTAGTTGTACAAAAAAATCTGTGTAATTCATTATTTACAAGAAACAAATAGAATAAAAATCAAGAAGAAATATTGGATCCTCGTCTTAAATGCTGTATTCATGTTCAATATCATTTTTAATTAAAACACATAAACACAGAGTTATTGTGTCAATATGTTTATTTTTTTTTTTTTTGGTCCTTTTTCTCTTGTCAGAGCATCCGCATTTCCTGGTGCTAGCTAAATAACTTGGGGCAGAGAGGTGAAGCACAGTAAACTAGCACAGAAATCCCCCAAGGGTGTATTTATCCCAGTTGGGTAAATGGCTACACCATCAAAGTCCTTTGTAAAAATTTTCCATACGGAGAGGTAAATAGGTGACCTTCATATACCCCACTCTAAGTAAGGATAAAAGAAGCTCTCCTCCCTATCTAAAGGCCAAGTCAAGCAGCTGGTCTCAGATCAGCACCACTACTTAGTTGTCTCTATAATAAAATGTATCTGATGACTTTAAGCTCCATCATGAGTAATTTAGCTTAAACCCAAGGAAGAGTTTCTTGGAAGGGAAGTTAAAGACAACAATTCATTTAGTCTCTGGTATTGTATCCTCTGTAATTCTCCACATCTTAAAAGGTAAGACTCTCTCCACCTACCACAGGTCTCTGGTCTCCAAACCCTTGGAGCCACCGATTATACTTGCTCTCCATTCTTTAGTTCACTTCCATGAACCTGATACCTATTCAGAAATTCCAAATTCCATAAAGACATTTTGTTTTCAACTATTTAGCTAATCATAGCAAAGCTGTGCTTCTTCTATGTATATATTTCCTGACACATATAATAACCAAAATCACTGGCACATCCTTACCATTGTTTTACTTCTGTTTCTAATTGGTTTGTGCCTACTGTAGCACATTTATTCCATTCAGTCTTCAGCAATCTGATTTGTTTCTTTTTCATTTTGTCTGAACACCAGAAGCAGTATGGCACAGTGAAATGAGCATATCTAGAGAGCCAGACAGACCTGGATTCACACACTGGTCCTGTTATGTCTGTCTAGGGGAACCTTCACTCCAAAACCAAAATCTTCTCACAAAAAAACTAGGAATGTTAGTCACAGCCTATTCATGGTGCTATTCAATTAAAGCAATGACAGGTAGAGCTATGTGGGGCAAAGAATCTGGCTCAATATTAATTTCTCTTCTCACTAAGAATATTAGGACTATTCCCTCATTAATCTTCCAACCTTTCACCTAGTACATGTTTCAGCCCAGGCCCCGGACATGAAGACCAGCGTGCCTCTCAGGTCAGCATGTTCATAGCATGCAGGCACTTCTTCCTCTCCATGTAGGTGGTTAACTTTGTAACATTCCACAGACACCGCTTCTAAATTCAGTAAGATACAATGAAGGACTCTTTTAAATAGTTTTCTGTGAATGAATACATAAATTAATTTAATTAGTTGAATCTACAACATTTTCAATCATAGGAACAGCATTTTGTCTTTCCAGGGAGATTATGTTGCTATTCATTGTTTTGGCAGACCATCGTGTGATGGTAACTGATTTTCCTCTGCAGCAGGATATAACTCCAGACCTTTCTTTATATGCAATGACTACTAATCTAGAAGATCAGACTTCAATTCTTCTTCCTAAAAGAATAGAGGAATTTTACCCTTTCTTTGATTACTCAAGTGCTATCCTATATTTTGACTTAACTGATCTCATATTCCTTAGTTAGGAGTTAATCACCCTCAAAATATCTCAGATGTAGGATATCAGTTTTAGCATTAGTACTTCTTTGGTCTGTTCCTTTCATCCTTTATCTTCCTTGAAAATGTAATAGAAAACTGGGAGAGACTGTTTCAGACAGTACTAGCTAAAATTATTTTATAATTAAAGTCTATTGTAATTCTTAGAAACAAAATTGTGAGAGCAATATGATGTATGAATTACAAACAGTTGCAGTACCGACAGAAATTGATGATCAACAGATGGGAGGTGGAAATACATTCAGATTTCTGGATCAGGCAGCCTGGCACATCAAGCTACCACGAGCTATTATCAAACTGAGGAAAATAGAACATACAAGTTGTAGGGGTTCTGGGGACTAATTCAGATGCAGTCATCTTGTGCTCAAGTGGACTTTGAGATACTGAAGCAGAAAAATTACAGAGTAAGATACATGGATCTAATATTTAGGAAATTAGCCTAGGATAAAGATAAGTATGCAATTAGGAAAATAAATGAATAAAAACATTGTTCATAGATTGCCTATGGAATTCAAAGTATGTAGAAGTAGGTAACATGTTTATTAAAAGAGTCAAACTAATTTTTATCTATATCCATAAGTAAATTATATAGTCACTTAAATGATAAAATTGCATTGGGGCGCCTGGGTGGCTCAGTTGATTAAACATCTGACTTCGGCTCAGGTCAGGATCTCATGGTATATGGGTTTTGTGCTGACAGCTCCAAGCCTGGAGCCTGCTTCAGATTCTGTCTCTCTCTCTCTGCCCCTCCCCGACTCACGCTCAGTCTCTCTCTCTCTCTCTCTCTCTCTCTCTCTCTCTCTCTCTCTCTCTTTCTCTCTCTCTCAAAAATAAATAAACATTAAAAAAATGTTAATGATAAAATTGTATTAAAATGGGCATTCTTAACGGAAATTATCATGGATGGATTCTAAAGGAATAATAGATATCCTAAAGAGATTTAAAATATATTTTGAGCAATAAATTCATTTTTATACTATATGCACCATGGGTTAATTTAACTTATAGTATCCAGTGGATTAATTTAAATTATAGCATCCAACAATATGCTTAAGAAATTACAATCTGCTAAAATCAAGTCTCATTAGTTTATTTACAATCATATAATACTTAAGCAATCCTGAAATAATTGTTTCAACTCTGAACCATAAAGATGATAAATAATTAGGAGATTTGCAGACATAGATATCTCTAACACATTTGCCTTATATCATTATTATTGGTACCATTATTATTATCGTTGGAAAATGTAGTGCAGTTGTTAATAGCACAATTTCTAAAATCTTATTTTCTATGATTCCCAACATTTGTTCTTTCAGATTTTGTGACCTTCAGCTATTTGTGCAAACTTCTAAATTTCACTTTATGCATCTGTAATAAATAAAAAATACTTCTCTCTTAGGCTTTTCAAAGGCTCAAATGAAGTAATCTATGTAAAATAATTAGAACATCATCTGGAACATGGTCTTATCAGTCATATAATCTATATCCAAATAACCCTGTAAGAAATCAAAGGCCAGGTGAAACAGCAGGGTATAAATGCTATAAAAGAAGATTATCAATTTCCTTATTGATTTTTACCACAATAGAGGCAGGTTCCATAATGGTAAACAAGGCAGTATTTTAGTTTACAAAGTAAAAAGAGTATCACACTTCAGATCCACGGGACCTGAAGCATCTTCCCTCTAGTTCCCTCTAATAAACATATGTTATGAGATAGGATGAACTGGCCTTATCTAAAGTAGATTCCTGGGTTGTCCCTGATGTTCTCTGCTAAGTCAAAATAAATTTTCACTTGGAATCTGAATTTAATAATTCTAAAATTCCAAGAGAAAAAGGAACCAATTATTTTCTTAGGCCAGGATCTACTCATGGTTAGAGTATTTCAGAAAGGGCAAATAAAACAGAAATTAGCAAAAAACATATTGAATATCTCCTATGAGCAAATAATTCTACTAAGCAAAGATTAGCTAAAAATAACCTCTTATTTTCATGAGACCATATTAATAAGTATAAGCTTATAATCCAGTTGAAGGATAAAAAAATGTAACAAAAAAAATATTGATCAGAGTTCAGGGTAGTAAGTGATACACACCAAACACCAATTTCATAGCTAGGTATGAAATTAAATTGAACTTAGTTAAATATCTCATTCCACTGACAAATCCCACAGATATAATATTGAGTGAAAGAAGCCAGAGGCAAGTAGTATATACTGTATGATTCTATTTATATAAAGATCAAGAAGAGGGAAAATTAATTATGAAAAGAGAAGTCAGAATAATGGTTACAATAGGAGAAGAGATTGATCAGGATGAGGCATTAGGAAGTCTTCTGGGTTGCTGGTAATAGTCTATCAGTTGATCTTGAAAGGATTTATATGAGTCCATATAGATGCCAAACTTTATTGAGCTGTACTCTAAAGTTTTGTGCACTTTACTAAGTTTTTGTGTATTAAACTTTAATAAAAAGTAATTTTTAAATTCTAAATTTAGAAAATCAAGATATTCCAAGATAATTCAGCTCCTGCAGACCATAATGCCAGTTTTCCATAATTCTACTTTCCCTACTTTCCTCTTGACTGGGGTGCCTGGACTTGAATGGGCCCATGCCTGGATTTCCATCCCCTTCTGCTGCCTCTATTTAACTGCTCTTTCTGGGAATACCCTGATCCTGTTCGTAGTCCTCACTGAGCCAAGCCTCCATGAGCCCATGTACTATTTCCTCTCCATGTTGTCCACCACTGACATTGGCTTATGCATCTCTACACTGGTGACAGTACTAGGAATATTCTGGCTCAATGCCAGGGAGATCAGCTTTAATGCCTGCTTATCACAGATGTTCTTCATTCACCTCTTCACTTTCATGGAATCTTCAGTGCTCCTGGCTATGGCTTTTGATCGTTTTGTGGCCATTTCCAACCCCTTGAGATACGCTACCATTCTAACTCATGAAAGGATTGCACAGATTGGTTTGGCAGTCGTTACCAGGGGAACTGTAATTCTGATACCACTAGTCCTTCTTCTCAAGCGTCTATCGTTCTGCCGCAGTCATGTGCTCCATCATTCCTACTGTTTCCACCCTGATGTAATGAAGCTCTCATGTTCAGACACAAAGATCAACAGTGCATTTGGACTCACTGCAATTATCTCTACTGCTGGAGTGGACTCTATTTTTATCCTGATTTCCTATGTCCTGATAATTCGCTCAGTTCTCAACATTGCATCCCCAGAGGAGAGGAAAAAGGTCTTCAGCACCTGCATTTCTCATATCACGGCTGTGGCCATATTCTACATCCCTTTAATCAGCCTGTCTTTTGTTCACAGATTTGGAAAACATTCTCCACCATATGTGCCCACACTGATTGCTAATATTTACTTGCTCATTCCCCCTGTAATGAATCCCATCATTTATAGTGTAAAAACCAAGCAGATTCAAAAATCTGTGCTCAAACTGATATGTTCCAAGGGAACTCATATTTAACAATTACTGGCCCATAAAGACCCATTTCAAAGTCAGTGAAAATTGATCATAAATTGGAGTTATAACTCATGAAATTTTAGAGATGGGTGGAACTAGATGCCATCCAATTCAAATATCTCCACAATGCTGTTAGTTCTACCTAAGGCAATCTTATCTTTTCTACCACCAAAATACTGATTCAGATTCTCACTACCTCTCAGTTACCCTATTCCTATAGATAACTAACTGACTTCCATATCTCTGATGTTTCCACCTACAACCACACATCATTCACTTTGAATTAATTTTCTAAATATACAGCACAAGTAAAATTTAATAACAAAACAATAAGTATCTCTTTCATGTTCACTTCTCATACACCAACTAAATGAAGCAACTGCTCCTATCTCTGATATAGTCCTCCAAAATTTGGATTCAACTTTCCTTTAAAATTTAATCTATCTCTCTCTCTCTTTTCACATACTCACAGTCTAAGAAAAGCAGTCAGCTGTTTCTTCATGTACATGCAACTTTCCTAAAGCTGTTCACTATTGACTTGAGCTTCACTGTTGACTCTACTTCAATCTTGACACCCACCCTCCACTTTGAAATTCTACTTGTATGTCAAGGCTCATCTTTAAATAGCTTCGTCATTAAATTTTTCATGATTGCCCAATGGTACTTGATCTTGCCTTCCTATATTTCACCTTTTATAGTACTTTGCCAGTATCTTTTTTGCCTTATGTACTTTTGGCATAGAAATGGAAATAATAGAAATATAAATATATATTAATATTAATATAAAATGGCTGCCACAAGTCTATAAATTCCCTAAATAAAAAAAGCCTTGAAGCTTCTACAATATCTAGCAGAATACCTTTCACATAGCAGATACTCAGTGATAGTTGTTGAACTTAACTGAACATATTGGACTATAAAATAGTCCATCTGAACAATTCAAATTGCATAGGCAAAGGGCTATTTTGGAACCTGAGATCACAGTCTCTGGAATTTATCCCAGTTTGCATAAGGCCCAACTTGACTAAGAATAATTTTAGCACTTTTTTTCTCCATGAATGGCTTCCCAGAACGAACTACTATACATAACTAAAAAAAAAAAAATGTCCCAGGTGCCAAAGACAAAAACTACTAAACCGTCCTTAATTCCTCACTTATCATTTGTTCTTGCATCCAATGAATCTGTATTTCTTCTATTCTAACATGAAAACATCTCTTCATCTCCACTTTTAGACTTTGTTCAGGACACTAAAGTTCTTTTTAAAAAATATGTATTTATTTATTTTTGAGAGAGAGAGTAGCGGAGAGGGTCAGAGAGAGAGAGGGAGAAAGAGCATCCCAAGCAGACTCCATGCTGTCAGCACACAGCCCAACGCAGGGCTCAATCCCACAAACCATGAGATCATGACCTGAACTGAAATCAAGAGTCAGACATTTAACTGACTGAGCCACCCAGGCACCCATAGGACACTAAAATTCTTAGATTAAATCACATTTTCCTTTTAGGTTTCAGATGTCCAATCTTATCCCTTTCTCCTCCCTCTGTTTTCCATAAGAAAATCAGAAGAAGAAAAAAACTTTTTAAAAGCCTTTTAAATTATATTTTAGTTATACAAGAAATAATAAATATGCTCTTATTAATAAAAGATTTTACAGAAAAGGTGAAAGTCCTCCTTGATATGTTTCCTCAAGTTCAGTCTTTCTGTCTTCTCTATAGGAAACCACTGTATAAATTTGATTTTTTTCCTTCCTTTTTCTATGCATTAATGTCCACAGATATGGAGAAAATAAAATTTTCAATTTTTATTATGTTTTTTAATTTATTTTTGAGAGAGACAGAGAGCTAGAAGAGGAAGGGCAGAAAGAGAGGAGACACAGAATCTGAAGCAGGCTCCAGGCTCTGTGCTATCAGCACAGAGCCCCATGCAGGGCTTAAACTCATGAACCATGAGATCATGACCTAAGCCTAAGTCTGATGTTTAACCGACCACAAGGTACAACTATATATCTCTCTGTTGTTTATTATCTTCAGTATAACATTCATTTGTTTTGATCCCTGTAGGAGGTGGTGGGGGGAGAAAATAATCTTTAAATCTTCTCAATGTGGAACAACTGGGTCTACAATACCAGAGTATATCAAATTATTTCAGTGGTCTCCTTCCTAAAGCAAGTGTGAAAACTATGTTCATACACTTTCCATGTTCCTTCAATATTTATATTTTCTTGGCATATATTTCAATATTAATCATAGCAAGTCAAAAAAGAAAACAACCTCAGCAATTGCAGTACATTAAACCACAAGGGAGAGCAAGTAGATTTAGGCATGCAGAGTGTCTCTGAAGCAAAAACAATTAGCCAGAAAGATCCCTTAGGAATAAATAGATTTTTCTGAGGGGTAAACAACTCTCCTGAGAATGGGTTTCTCACAGATACCCTTCCTTCAGAGGTGAATGAGACCTCAGAGCCTTGTCTCTTCCTCATTGCCTTCACTTGATGTAGGTACAGATGCATCAGAGAGACTGTGGATATGCATTAATGTTAGATGATTTATGTGGGCTCATTCTGCAATAAGAAATTTGGCTTCATTAAAGGAAGTATTTCTAAAATGAAATTATAAGAACAACCATGTAAACATAAGATGCTGGGAATTGCTTTTGATTTAAGAATCTACTACTGGAAAGGTCCTATTCTCATAGAGTTTTCAGCAAAACTTAGAAATAAAAATTAGAAATTCTTCACAATTTACTGAATCTCAATTCTTTTTTTTTCAAGTTTATTTATTTATTTTGAGAGAGAAAGTTTCAAGCAGACTCTGCGCTGTAAGCACCAAAACCAACCTGAGCCAAAACCAAGAGTTGGATGCTGAACTGACTGAGCCACCCAGGTACCCCTTGAAACTCAATTCTGAAAAAATTCATAAACAGCAAAATTTTTAAAATACAAAAATCCAGAGCATGTGGTCAGTTTAAAATCTGGCTGGGATTCCTTAGATAAGATAAAATATCTAAAATGTATTGTTCATAGTGCTAGACATAGAGAGTCTGAATAGCCCCCAAACTGAATGAGTCATCAATGTAGAATTCTGCCATAAAAAGTAAGTACAATATAATTTCTTTAAGCAAAAACACAGAATATGGCATATCTAGAGTCATATGCCCAAATCCAATGTTGAATTTCAAAGAAGTAAATACTTTGTCCAAAAATAATAGTGATTCGTTATTAGTAAGGGTTGAAATTTTAGTTCTTTTTCTTGTAGTAGGGATGATGCTGGTCCATTCAGAATAACAGACTGTAGTATTCTTAAAGAGATTAAGACATTCAAGCCAGATTGAAAATGAAGAGATGCATTTGAAGTCAATTAACTTAGGTTAAATAGGTCAGCAGTGGCTATGAAAATGAGCAGCACTAATAGAAGTATCCATAGCTCAAATCCATGATTCCAGGAGGCACCATTATCCAACATGCATGATTCATTTTACCAGTGGTCTTAATAATTTAGCATGTAAGAAAATAATAGCTTTCCATTTCCCCTCGCTGTTGATAAGGAAATAAGTTTTAAAAAAAGCAACAAAAATCAGGAAGTGAAAAAACAAATTTATCAAATATCAAGTGTTTGATGCCCTAATACATATGCATTTATAGTAGTGTTTAGAACCAAGGAACAATGACAGTGTACGTCTATGGAAAGAGGAAAAACCACATGAATATTTGAAATTTTAGTAATTTACATGCATATGTAACAAAAGTTTATTTTTTAATGTTATTCTATAAATTTCACCACATCAAGAAGAACTGATATGTAGCATAGTAGAATTGTAACCAATTTTAAATTTACATACATGGAATTCAAATCCTAGCTTTTCCACTGTGTGAAATATTATAATTTATCTCTATAATTTTTACATTCCTGGGATGAAAAATTAGGATATTATAAGCAAATTGATTTTTAAATTAATTAAGATAATCTACATAAAGCACAAAATTCATGTAAAGCCTGACACATTTTGGGATTTTATAAATGATAGATCTTAACTACTTTCAAAGTAACTATATTACCTCCAATTTACCAATGAGAAAATAGCATCAAACATTCTAAATTAAGAATTCAGAGAAAGGGGAACCCTCTTAAAAGGTTGGTGGGGATGCAAACTGGTGCAGCCACTCTGGAAAACAGTATGGAGGTGCCTCAAAAAGTTAAAAATAGAACTACCAACAATCCAACAATTGCACTACTAGATATTTACCCAAGGGATACAAAAATACTGATTCAAAGGGATATATGCACCCTGATGTTTATAGCACATTATCAACAAAAGCCAAATTATGGAAAGAGTCCAAAGGTCCATCGACTGATGAATGGCTAAAGATGTGGTATGTATATACAATGGAATATTACACAGCCATAAAAAAGAATGAAATCTTGACATTTGCAATAAAATGAATGGAGCTAGAAGGTATTATGCTAAGTGAAATAAGTCAGTCAGAGAAAGACAAATACCATATGATTTCACTCACATGTGGAATTTAAAAAACAAAACAAACAGACATAGGGAACAAAATAAAGGAAAACCAAGAAACAGACTCTTAACTGTAGATAACAAAATAATGATTACCAGAGGGGTAGAGGGTCGGGGGATGAGTTAAATAGGTGATGGGGATTAAGGAGTGCCCTTGTTGTGAGAAGCACTGTGTGATGTGTGGAAGTGTTGAATCACTATATTGTACACCTGAAACTAATAGTACACTGTATGTTTACTAACTGGAATTTAAAAAAAAACTTGAGGGGTGCCTGAGTGGCTTAGTCAGTTAAGCATCCCATTACGCTCAGGTTCATGATCTCACAGTCTGTGAGTTCAAGCCTCACATCGGGCTCTGTGCTGACAGCTCAGAGACTGGAGTCTTCTTCAGATTCTGTCTCTGTCTCATGCTCTGCCTCTCTCATGCTGTGCCCTGCTCATGCTTGCTCTCTCGTGCTCTCTCTCAAAAATAAATAAACATTAAAAAAAATTTTAATGAAAACTTGAAAAAAATATTCTAAGTCCTATGATTCCAGAATTTTTCTTCCATTATAATTTCCCTCCTCTTTCATACTCCAGAGAAACAGAACAAATAGGAGATGGTAGGTAGGTAGGTAGGTAGGGATTTATTATGAAGAATTGGTTCACACAATTATGGAGGCTAAGAAATCCCACAGTCTGCCATTTGTAAGCTGGAGATCCTGGAAAGCCAATGGTGTAGTACCAATCCAAGTCTGAAGGCTCCTGAAAACTAGAAGCACCGATGGTGTAAATCCCAGCCCAAGGGCAGAAGACCCATGTCCCAGCTCAGCAGTCAGGCAGAGAGAAAGAACTCCTCCTGCCTCTGCTTTTTCATTCTATTCAAGCCTTCAACTAACTGAATGAGGCCCACCCACAGTGGGAAGGGTAATCTGCTATACTCAATCTACTGACTGACTCAAACATTATCCCTTCACAGACATACCCAGAAATAACGTTTAATCAGATATATGGGGTGGCCCAATCAAGTTGACACATAAAATCAACCATCACACACCACACACACACCTGAATCCATTTCTTGATACCTCTACTTAGAATTCAGATCTCGATCTAGACATCATTATTTACTGGAAACAATTCCTTATTCCTCACAATGAGTTTGTTGTCTTTATGTGCTCTCATAGCATTCTAGATTTACTCTTTACACTCTAATTCCATGTTACTTGTCTGTGTTCCCTTGTCAACTAAGTGTTTTCAGGATCAGAGACATCATTACACTTAGCATTTAATTTCCCGTTTCTCATCCAAGGTACATGGGAAATATATTTTTTTCTGAATGACTGAATGAATTTTCAGTATTTTTGCTTAGTAAAGTGACTGTTTTGACAAGTAGTAGTGGAAGCTCATTCCTGCACTGTTTCTGGATCATTCCATGCATTAAAGTACTTCTTAAAGGAGCATCTTATAAATTCCCTCTAGTTTTCAGAAGATATAGGTGTATCTTCTGTATGGCACACAGATCAAATGTAGTTCTCAAATATAATAACATTTCAACCATTTGAACACAACCATGTGTTTGCTCTTAGTTTTCTTTTCTCCTGGCTGATTCTAAACTTTATAATTTCTGACTATTCTTTTTTTTTTAAACAGCCATCTCTTCAATTCATCTTAACAGGAATAAGACTAGTAAAATTAAGCAGTTGCTTTTAGGCAAGTGGAAGAACATGTGATAAAATTAATGTCATTATATGACAGAAATTAAAATATCTCTAAGGTACATTCAAATTCAATAATTCTAGGATTCTACATTACTCTAAAATGTTATAAATGAAGGCATTTCATTTATAAGTCTCTTCTTAGAAGAGACTTTGAAAATAAAAATAATATGTCTCCTTGAACCCTACTGCTGCTACTTTCCTGACAATGGAAATATTAACCTTCTTGAGTATTTATTTTATTTAAATTAAATCTGCTAAAATTTGTATTGATGATTCCAGCCATCAGGAAATCTTTTTTCTTTTTCTCTTTGTAGGCTTATTTATTTATTTTGAGAGAGAGAGAGAGAGAGAGAGAGAGAGAGAATTCCAAGCAAGCTCTATTGTCAGTGTGGAGCCCGACAGGGGCCTTGAACCCATGAACCATGAGATCATGACCTGAACAGAGAGCAAGAGTCAGACACTTAACCAATTGAGCCACCCAGGCGCTCCAGGAGATTGTTTTTCTAGTAATTTCTCTATCTTCTATATAGACCTTTAAATATAACCTTTAAAATGTTTGTCATAAATTATCTGATAAAAGGATTTTTTTTTGAATGATGCCAGAGAACTGAGAAATTTATTTCATTTCACTTAATACACTTTTGGGTCAAATTATTATGAAACATGAATCATCTTATAATCAGGATAGTAACTATTCCATAATGCCTATATTACATACTTAAAATTTCTGCATAGGGCCCTTTCCATAATCTCTCAAATATTTAGGATATTAAGTAATGCCCGCAAGCTTATTTCTGTGATTTTTTTTTTAAGCCGCAATTGCATGGAATAAGAAAACAATAGGTGCGCCCGGGTGGCTCAGTCGGTTGGGCATCCGACTTCGGCTCAGGTCATGATCTCACAGTTCATGAGTTGGAGCCCCGCGTCGGGCTCTGTGCTGACAGCTCAGAGCCTGGAGCCTGCTTTGGATTCTGTGTCTCCCTCTCTCTCTGCCCCTCCCCTGCTCATGCTCTCTCTCTCTCTCTCTCTCTCTCTCTCTCTCTCTCTCAAAAATAAACATTAAAAAAATAAAAAATAATAATGGAGATTATCTAATTCCATTAACCTTAATATGAACATTAAATGACAAAACCAAAGACATGTGCCTATTTTGTGAATTAACCCAAACTGAGCAGCCTCAGATGTAATATGTGTTGGAATCTCAGTAACTTGTGAGAGCAGGAATAAAAGTTGAGACTAGATAGCAATAGTAGCTAGAGATTTAAAAATGAGTAGCCAGGGATTTATTTATTTAAAATTTATTTATTTAAAAATAAATAGCCAGGGATAAGATCCACTGACCAAGAAATACAACAGGTATTAACAAGAAGTGTCACAAACTAAGATTTGGAGCCAGAATGTTTCAATAACTAAGGAGGTAAAATTGTGTAGGTATAACACAGCTGTAGGAGTATATTCTCCAAATCAGGTAGTTGGAGACTTCATGGTTCCAAATGTTCATGAAGGACCAACGGGATTCCAGCCAATGACTAGGACTAAGAGGAAAGTCACCAGTTTCTGAGAAGCCAAAGAGAAGAAAATTTAGGGTATTCAGAGCACCACCATATTGGCTTAGTGAAGCTCTTAGCAAGACTTTCCAGTACATTAAGGGGACTAGATCACAAGAGTTAAGTCAATACAGGAAAGAAGAAAGGAAGGAGAAGAAAACTTACCCAGGACCTCATCTACAAAATAGTAAGTCTCATTTCAGATGCTACCTATTGGTGGAGCTGAAAGCTCAAATGTGTGTTTGCTTTCATGAAGACACCCTCTGTAAATATACTCTTCTGAGGCTATATGTAAGTAACAGATGGCAATGATCGCAACAACACTAAGCTGGCCTCTGTACATGCAGTTCACTCTTAGCTTTGAAATTGAATACAGTTGTCTTTGAAAGAGACTAACTGCTGACAATGATGCTACAGAAAATTTTCTTTAACAATTATGTGTCAACACTACAGTAATAACAGATAAGAAAATAAAAAATCAATATTAGAAATCTAACCTCAGATTAGAAGCAACCTTAACAAGCCAGGGATAAGACCCATTGATGAAGAAATAATGAATAGGTTATTTTGACGTATAAAATTATTTCCTAAAAAGACTATATGTCTTTAAAGTGTATGACAAATTCCATGATAATGCACTAAAATAAAAACACTCAAAGATATATATATTTTATTAAGTAATAAATCTTACTTTTAAAAACTAATATTACTTTGAGAAATCCATTAAATTCTTGACATTTTCAGATTATCTTGCTACAATTCTCTATGCAGGAAGTACAGAGAAGGGGGAAAGAAAATGCTTAGAGTTAAAGAGGAAGACAAGAAAAAGTACTGCTGAGATTAAAAAAAAATCCTATTCTCTTTTGTGAATTAGGAAATATGAATCATGGAGGGGAAGCTCAATAAAGCAAAAAGAAAAGAAATAACTGAGAAGCAAAAAGGAGAGGATGAAGTCCTAGGAGTAATCTGCAATTTGATTTCTCTAACTACAGTTAATAGAAATCACAATTAAATTGCTGAATGGTGTTTTCATTTCTCCTTCTAGGGTATTTTATTTCAAAAGAATTAATCTTCCATAGTAATGATGTCATCCTTTCCTAACATCACTTCAACTTCTCTATTCTTTTTCCTGACGGGAAAACATCTCCAGGTCTTGAAGCTACCCACACCTGGACCTTCATCCTCTTCTGCTATCTGTACATGACTTCCCTTTCTGGGAATACTTTAATACTGTTTTTCACCATCACCAAGTCAAGTCTCCATGCACCTATGTACTATTTCCTCTCTATGCTCTCAACCACTGACTTGGGCTTGTATATTTCAACGCTGGTCACTATGTTGGGTATATTCTGGTTCAGTGCAAGACAAATCAGTTTCCATGCCTGTGTTGCCCAGACATTCTTCATTCAACTCTTTACCGTCATGGAGTCCTCAGTGCTCCTGGCAATGGCCTTTGACCACTTCATTGCCATTTGTAACCCACTGAGCTATGCTGCCATCTTAACTGATTCCAGAATTGTCAAAGTATGGTTTGCCGTCCTTGTCAGGGTAACAGTGATCCTAGTGCCTCTGGTCCTACTTCTTAAACGTTTATCCTTCTGCCAAAGCCATGTGCTTCCTCATTCTTATTGTTTCCATCCTGATATAATCTGGCTTCATGTTCTGACAATAAGATCAACAGTGTTTTAGGACTTACTGCCCTTGTAGTTACTGTGGGAGTGGACTCCACCTTTATTTTTCTCTCCTATATTCTTAAGACTATCCTAAACATTGCTTCCCTAGAGGACTGGCATAAAGCCTTTAGCACTTGTATTTCCCACATAGGTGCTGTGGCCATCTTCTACATTCCTCTCATTAGCTTGTGCTTTGTCCATAGGTTTGGGAAAAAGGCGCCTCCTTATGTTACACATTCTTATGGTTAATGTGCGTTTGCTTCTTCCATCAGTGATGAATCCTATTATTTACAGTGTAAAAACCAAGCAGATCCGTAGGGCCATTAAAAAAGTCCTCTTTCCCAAGTGATTTGAGGTTTGACTCTAATACCTTTTTAATAAAATCTACTCCTTAGCTATCATTTCCAAGACCTAGTGTTTAATCAGTAAGCTTTCATTAGTGACCTGAAACCAAAAAAACTAGAAAGTTGGGTAGGATGGGTAGGAGATGCAATTTGACAGAAATTTATTTTTTATCTTCAATAGAACTATTACTAATCTACTCTTTAAAAATAAGCAATAAAATATCTTAATATTATGGGTATAATATAATATCCCAATAATATCCTAATATTATGGGATATATATATATGTATATGTTTATTTATTTATTCTGAGAGGGGGGGAGGGAGAGGGAGAGAGAGAGAGAGAGAGAGACAGAGAGAGAGAGAATCCCAAGCACGCTCCACACTGTCAGCTTCGAGCCTGATATGGGGCTCAAACTCATGAACCATGAGATCATGACCTGAGCCAAAATGAAGAGTCAGATGCTCAACCGACTGAGCCATCCAGGTGTGCCTGGGTATTATATATATTAATATAAATTTCTGAAAGCATGAATGAAAATAGGTAACATGAATGCTTTGCCCATTATTTTCCTCCAAAATTATACTTAAAACTGTAACATATCTTTATGTCTCATTTTGTTTTTTTAAAGTATACATAATAAAAAGTTATTAAGTTTTGCTTAATCTTCAATTAAACCCTGCTGTCTATTATCCTTTTTTTATATTTTTAAAAAATGTTTATCTATTTATTTTGTGAGAGAGAGAGAGAGAGAACGAGCAGGGGAGGGGCAGAGAGAGAGAGAGAGAGAGAGAATTTCAAGCAGGCTCCACACCATCAGCACGGAGCCCAACACGGGGCTTGATCTCACAAACCATGAGATCATGACCTCAGCTGAAATCAAGAGTCCAACGCTTAACTGACTGACCCATGCACCCCTATCTATTATTCTTATATATAATTTAACCACCATTGATTCATTCTTTCATTTACTGGGTGTCTCCTATTGCCAGACACTGCACAATATGATAGGGTGGCAGAGACAAATAACAAGATATTATCATAATTAGTGAAATATGTAGATATAAAGCAACCAATCAAAATCTGATGTACTATGTGATATGTGACAATATGTAAGCAAAATGATTAATAGAATGTGTAAGAATAATATATTCTTAGCAATGTTGTTGCTATTTTCCAAGCTGGGAAGATCAAGATACCATCAAAATGTGCTCTTCAAAATGTAAAGTCAAGGGGTACCTGGGTGGCTCAGTCAGTTAAGCCTCTGACTCTTGACTTTGGCTCAAGTCATGATCTCACAGTGGTGGGATAGAGCCCCCTGTGGGGTTCCACACAGAGCTTGGAGCCTGCTTGGGTCTCTCTCTCTCTCTCCCTTTCTCTCTGCCCCCCCCAACTCATGTTTTCTCTCAATAAATAAATACATAAACAAACAAACAAACATTTTTTAAAAAACTATAAACTAAAGAACTGGAAAGATCAATTTTCAGAATAGCAGAAAGATCAAGCCCAGCACTGGGCTGCACACTGGGCAGGAAGCCTATTACAAAAAAAAAAAAAAAAAAGGGAAGAATGGTAACATGAGGAAATCTGTGGATAGTTTCCCCAGGGAAACAACCATAAATTGTGAAAATTATATATAGACATGGGTATAAACATTTAAATTCTCTGAAAATTGCCCTAAGTGCATACAGCAGAAACTGTTCAAGAAAATCTATTAAATTACCGTAAGAACAGTGGGAGTCTGTGGCCCTTGAATAGGAGCCAGCATTTGCCCCTCCCTTCCCCCACAGTACAGCATATTGATAGCTCCACTCCGTGTAGCTAAGGACATAGGGCTTCCTTCCCCAGCCCCAGCCCCACCCCCATCTTCACCAGTTGTCAGTCTAAGGCTACGATATCTCCTGGAAAGGGCAGACCACCATATTCCTCATTCTTTTCACCTCAGCTCCAACTGTGGAAGCTAAATTCCAAGTGAATGCAGTCAAGAGGTCAGTGGCTGTCTTCATGCACTCAGCCATAGTCATACTGCAGAAGCCCTATCCCAGGCATGGCAGCCAGAGAATACTGGGGCCTCAATCACTCTTTCCCTAGCTCTATTATAAGGAACAGGATTCACGACAAGAGAGGCAAACTGAATAGGCCATATTCTATCCTGCCTATCTATGCATGTAAATCAGGGGATTAACTCCAAGAGAAATGGGCCACAATGGAATTAAATTATAAATGAGTAACAAAAATTTGTAAATTCACAAATACTAGAAAATTAAACAATATACTCCTAAAAATAATGGGCCAAAAAAGAAATCACGAAAGGATTTAGAAAGTACTTTGAGATGAATGAAAATAAAGACATGACATACCAAAATTGTGAGGTGAAGCTAAAGATTGCTTAGAGGAAAATTTATAGCCATAATGCCTACATTGAAAAAGAAAGTATCTCAAATCAATTACCTAACCATACACTTTAAAATGCTGGGGAAAAGGAGCAAACTGACTTTAAATCAAGCAAAAAGAAGATGGGTGTCTTGGTGGCCCAGTCAGTTAAGCGTCTGACTTTGGCTCAGGTAATGATCTCGTGGTTGGTAAGTTCAAACCCTGCATCTGGCTCTGTTCTGACAGCTCAGAGCCCGGAGCCTACTTCAGATTCTGTGTCTACCTCACTCTCTGCCCCTCCCTGCTTGCACTCTGTCTATCTCTCTAAAAAATAAATAAACGTTAAAAAATTAAAAGCAAAAAGAAGAAAATAATAATGATTAAGCTAGTGGAAATTAATTAAATAGAGAATTAAAAAACAATATATAAAATCAACAAAACCAAAAGTTGGTTCTTTGATAATCATGAGTCAGTAATTTTTAAATTTCCAAAGAAGAAAAACCCAGATCTAGATTAATTCACTGGTTAATTAACCAAACACCTAAAGAAAAATTAATGTTAATTTTTCAAAAATTCTTTCAGAAAATGGAAGAGGAGAGAACACATCCAACTCATTCTATTGGTGTAATTTTACCCTGATGTCAAAATCAAAGACATCACAGGAAAGAATATTAAAAACCAACATATCTTGTGAATAGAGATGCAAATATCCTCAATAACATATTATCAAACCAAATTCAGCAACATATAGAAAAGATTATATACTATAACCAAGGGGGATTCATCCCAGAAATGCAAGGTTTATTTAAAGTTGGGGGGAAAAAAAGAAGAAAATATACATATACTTACACTAAAACAATAGAATAACAGACAAAAACAAAATGATCATCTCAATATATGAATAGATGCAGGAAAAACTTTTGACAAAATTGAACATCCATTTATGGTAAAAGAACTCAAAAATTAGGGAGAAAAGTTACTTTCTCAATTGATAAATAGATATCTGTGAAAAGTTCAAGTAACATTATACTTAATGGTGACAGACTGAATGCTTTACCCTAAAATGATGAACAAAACAAGGATGTCCATTCTCACCAATTTATTCAACATTCTATTGGAAATTCTAGCCAGGTCAGTTTGAAAAGGCAATAAAATAAAAGCTATCTGGATTATAAAGGAGGAAGTAAAACTATTTCTATTTGTAGATGATCTGATTTCTTTGTATAGAAGATCCTAAGAAACCTATTAAAAACTATTAAAACTAATAATAAATGACTTACGCAAAGTTACAGAATACAAGATCAAAATATAAAAAATTAATTGTATTTTTATACACTAGCAATGAACAATCCAAAACTGAAATTAAGAAAAAGTTCATTTACAATAGCATCAAAAACAATAAATATACATGGAAATAAATTTACCCAAGGAGGGGTAAGACTTGCACACTGAGAACATTGTACACAGAAACACTGCTCAAAGAAGTAAAAGAAGTCCTAAATAAATGGAAAGATATGCTATGTTTATGGATTGACTACTTAATATGGTTACTAAGGCTATACTCTCAAATTAATATATAATGTAATATAATCCCTATCAAAATTCAAATTTCTTTGCTTAAACTGACAAGCTAGTCCCAAAATACATATGGAAATTTGAAGCACCAAATAGCCAAAACCATCTCGAAAAAGAACAAAATTGGGGGATTTACACTTAACAATTTCGAATTTCACTACATGACTATAATAATATACACAATGTAGTACTGGCATAGGATAGACATATAGATCCACGGAATAGAATTGAGGATACAAAAATAAATCCTCACATTTCTTGACCATTGTTTTTTTTTAATTTTTTAATTTTATTTAAATACAAGTTAATTAACATATATTGTAATAATGATTTCAGGAAAATTTAGCGATTCATCACTTACATATAACATACAGTGCTCATCACAACAAGTGGCCTCCTTAATGCCCATCACCCATTTAGCCCATCCTCCCACTCAACACCCCTCCAGCAACCCTCAGTTTGTTTTCTTTATTTAAGAGTCTCTTATGGTTTGCCTCTCTCTCTCTTTTTATTTTCCCTTCCGTTCCCCTATGATCCACTTTGTTTCTTAAATTCCACATGTGAATGAAATCATATGATATTTGTCTTTCTCTGATTGACTTATTTTGCTTAGCATAGTACACCTTAGGTCCATCCACATTGTTGCAAATGGTAAGATTTTGTTCTTTTTGATGGCTGAGTAATATTCCATTGTATATATATCACCTCTTCTTTATCCATTCATCAGTCTATGGACATTTGGGCTCTTTCCATAATTTGGCTATTGCTTTTTTTTTAAATATAATTTTTTGTCAAGTTAGCTTAGCTAACATACAGTCTATATAGTGTGAACTAACTAGAGTTTAAATAAAAACTTGAAATAAAAAAAATATTATGCTAATTGAAAAGAGTCAGTAACAAAGGCTACACATCATATGATTCAGTATATATGAAAGGTCTCAAACAGGCAAATTTACAGAGACAGAAGTAGATTAGTGGTTGCATTAGGCTGGGTGGGATGGAAGGTACTGAGATAAGACTGTAGGTAGGGTGTTCCATTTGTGAATTATAAAAATGATCTAAAATTTACTGTGATGATAATAGCAAAACTCTGAGAATGCACTAAAAATCATTAAACCTTTACATATTAAATGAATAGGTTGTACTGTATGTGAATTTTTATCAGTAAAACTGTTATGTTTAAAAAAAGAAAGAAAATGGGGCGCCTGGGTGACTCAGTCAGTTAAGTGTCCGACTTCAGCTCAGGTCACGATCTCGCAGTCCGTGAGTTCAAGCCCCACGTTGGGCTCTGGGCTGATGGTTCAGAGCCTGGAGCCTGCTTCTGATTCTGTGTCTCCCTCTCTCTCTGCCTCTCCCCCGTTCATGCTCTGTCCCTCTCTCTGTCTCAAAAATAAATAAACGTTAAAAAAAAAAATTAAAAAAAAAAGAAAGAAAGAAGATTGGAGATTGCATAAGGAAGCTGAAGAGAGCACACGTGTCCAAACTACTCTCACCTAGAAAAAGGAGAAAATATGTTTGAATAAAGATGAAATTAATAGCAACACTGGTATATAAATAGAAGTATAATCAGTAATCTAAGTGATCTGTAAATTTCAGGAATCCATGAAAGATAGAACAAAGATAAAATGACACTGAAAGATGAAACCACAGCTCAAAATATGTGTAAGAGAATACAGGAAGTCCATTCTAAAGAATGCCCCAATCTCTGGGGTGTTTGATTGAAGAATTACATTGAAATATTCAGTCATTTTACTACTGTCCCACTAGCCCCAATCTGGCCCTCATTGTGCCATATTTTAGGATACAGACTAATTTGCCTAAGGATAGAAAAAATAAATATGATTAGTTCTGCCAGTGAGGCAGGTCTGTACTTTTTAATTCTGCGGCAACGTCCAGGAGAAACAGAGAATCCATGTGTTCAGATGAAGAGGTAGTCATGTATTATCCCTCCCTGCCCATGACAGGATATATCGTCCCTTCCTCTTAATACTGGAGGCGATCAGCCTATAGTAGATAAACTATACCCATGAAAATACGAACAGAAAATATTCAATTCATAGAAGACTACACAGTGAAGAATCCTTAAAGGCATTATTTCAGATGGCTATGAGTTGACAGAAAATAGTCACATGTATACACAAACTACACTACACACACACGCACACACACACACATTAGATTTAGTAATAGAATATTAAATCCAGTATATTTTTTGAAATGTCCTCACATTAGGGGTGCCTGGGTGGCTCAGTTGGTTGAGCGCCTGACTCCGGCTCAGGTCATGATCTCGCAGTTCGTGTGTTCAAGCCCCACATCGGGATCTGTGCTGACAGCTCAGAGCCTGGAGCCTGCTTCAGATTCTGTGTCTCCCTCTCTCTCTGCCCTTTCCCCATTCATGCTCTGTCTCTCTGTCTCTCAAAAATGAATAAACATTAAAAAAAAAAGAAATGTCCTCACATTAGAGTTATACACATAGCATATCTTCTCTTATGCCCCAGAAACATAAATGTGTGGGGCGGGGAAGAGAGAGCAAAGCCACTGACATCTGTCTGCATATGTTAGGGTAAAGCCGGACCACAGCCTCATTTCTTAACCAGCCATAGTCCTTAGGCCCATGAATACTTAGATATTTCATCTCCATTCAGAAGGAATATACACAAATAAGCTAACACTCTAATAGAAAATACATAGAAATGTCTGAGGATCTTCTTGATGGTCAAGAAAAGTTCAGTGTCAGCTAGGCTGCACCTAATTATGTGTGGAAAGAGATGGAGAGAGAGGCAGAGTCAGGGTGCATGCCTCTAGAACCCAAAGTGGACATTGTGTATCCTTCTTATGCTTGGGGAGAAAGACACAATGCTCTCCCTTTGTGGTGAAGGAAACATCATAGCATATCCCAGAACACTGGGCCACTAAAGTTGTACTGATGTGGTGGGCTTCTGCATCTTTGTAGGCTTGCAGGCCACCCTCTGGAATGTACGTCTTGTCCATCCCACATGACTAGCACAGTTTCATCATTTCATCGCTATAATGGACAATGTTATGCTCTATGGGATATCCTACTGCTCCAGGTCTCTTCAGACTATTATGAGAGTGGTCTGGAGAGACACCATAGCCCTGGATTAAGACAATGAATGTAAGCACAATAGTGGATTCTACCACCTTCTCTCCAAAGAACACAGATATTGATAATCATCCACAGACATGAGTAACTTTGTAGGAGTCCAGGAGTCCAGTGGAGAAGTTCCTGCACATCATTGGAGCCAAAAATCTGGAAACAGATTCATTGGAGAAGATAGAAACAATTTCACCTTACCTGCATCACACTACCCCATGATGGCACAACTCAGTGCCAAGAGAGATGCCATCTTCCACAGGGGAAAGTAAAAGGATAGTGAGGGAGCACCCAGCTTCTCCATCTTTGTAGGATACTGCCAAACAGGCCCATGTATTTCTCAACCCACACAGAACAGTGATGTGATCTGCATGACTTAGGGACAGGGAGAGGCTGGGAGCACTGCAGCCAGGGTTTGGAACTCCTAGAAGGGATACATATCCTATTAACCACTTTGTGGACTGCATCAGGAGACCTTCCCACAAATCAGTGGGGATGTCTCACCTCAGACCCCTTACTGACCTATGGGCACTCTCAATACTTCACACACCTCACCAAACACCCTATGTGACTAGCTCCCTGTATGCATCCCCATGGGTAGAGAGTATGAGTTTTTGCAGATGGCAAGTAAGCACATGCAGAAAGCTGGTTGATCTCTGTGGGATTGCGAGAAAGCACAAAAAATTGAACTAGGAGCACCATCCTAGAGAAAGCAAATGAGAGGCTTGCAGTACCCAGCCTACCTCTGCAGGATCAAGAGAAGTCATACAATCTTGGGGCTCTTGGATGTTTCATTTGGTGGAACATGAAACAGTTGGTCTCAGGGTTGTAAGTTCTAGCCCCATGTTGAACAAGGAGTCTACTTAAAAATTAAAGAAGGCAAAAAGACAAATGTTGAGAAAATAGAGAAGGCATACAATCTTTTTTTTATGTTTATTTATTTGTTTTTTGAGAGAGAGAGGGAGAGAGCACATGCAAGTGAGGGAGGGCAGAAAGGGAGGGAGAAAGCAAATCCCAAGCAGGCTCTGAGTTGCCAGACTCAGAGAGACATTAGGTTTGACCTCAGGAATGGTGAGATCATGATCTCAGCCAAAATCACTAGTCAGAGGCTTAACCGACTAAGCCATCCAGGCACCCCAAGAAAGCATACAATCTTAATAATCACTTCCCTCCCAAAGGAACCAAAATACTTGAGCAGAAGCATCCATGCAAAAGATCTGACTTGCCTCAGAATCCCTAACAAGGCTGACAGGTAATTTTGTTAAGATTTGTTTTGTGACCTAACATATGATTGATCTCAGAAAATGTTCCCTGTCTTTCAGAAGAAAATGTATTTTGATGCTGTTGGAAAAAAAAAATTCTTTATACGTCAGATAGGTCCATTTGGTCTAATAAATAGTTCAAGTCCAATGTTTCCTGTATGCCAACTAGCTACATTTCAGAAGATTATATGCAGAGGTATGTGGTGAACCATAGAAGCACTTACTATAGTTACTAGATACTGTTGTCATGATCAACAGTCCAGATTACAGCAACTAAGAAAACCCCTGTAATGGCTATATCAAACCTAACAGTATTATATGCATATTACCTCACTGTGCTGGCTATGAATAATACTGTATCTTAGCTCTAAAACCACAATTCTTGAGGAGATCCTGGGAAGATGGTGGTGTAGGAGGACGCTGGGCTCACCATGCGTCCTGCTGATGACTTCGGTTCCACCTACACCTGCCTAAATAACCCAGAAAACCGCCAGAGGATTAGCAGAACGGAGTCGCCGGAGCCAAGCGCAGACGAGAGGCCCACAGAAGAGGGTAGGAAGGGCGGCGAGGCGGTGCACACTCCATGGACTGGCGGGAGGGAGCTGGGGCAGAGGGGCGGCTCGCCGGCCAAGCAGAGCACCTGAGTCTGGCTTGCAAAAGCGGAGGGGCCGGACGGATGGAGTGTGTTCCGAAAGCAAGAGCGACTTAGTGTCTGGGAGGTCATAAGTTAACAGCTCTGCCCAGAAAGCGGGAAGGCTGGAGGACAAAGGGAGGGAGAGCTGCTGAGCCCCCGGACGACAGAGCTCAGTTTGGTGGGGAACAAAGGTGCTCGCCAGCACCATCTCCCTCGCCCATCCCCCAACCAAAATCCCAAAAGGAACCAGTTCCTGCCAGGGAATTTGCTTGCACTGCCAAACACCCAAGGCTGTGCTTCTGCGAATCCATCCCAAGGCGGCGGGTCTGACTCCCTCCCGGTGCCGCAGGGCCCCTCCTGAAGCGGATCTCCGAAGGAAAAGCAAGCTGAGCCTGCCCCTCCCCCCTCCCCCCCCCCACCTTGCCGATCCACCCCAGCTAATAGGCCAGATCGCCAGCACCACAAGCCTGGCAGTATGCAAGTAGCCCAGATGCGCCACGCCACCCCACAGTGAATCCAGCCCTTAGGAGAGGGGAAGAGAAGGCACACACCAGTCTGATGTGGCCCCAGTGGTGGGCTGGGGGCAGACATCAGGTCTGACTGCGGCCCCACCCACCAATGCAAGGTATTCAAGACAGCACAGGGGAAGTGCCCCGAGTCCTGCACCACTCCAGCAACTATCCAAAATGACGAAATGGAAGAATTCCCCTCAAAAGAATCTCCAGGAAATAACAGCTAAAGAACTGATTAAAAAGGATTTAAACAATATAACAGAAAGTGAATTTAGAATAATAGTCATAAAATTAATCGCTGGGCTTGAAAACAGTATAGAGGACAGCAGAGAATCTATTGCTACAGAGATCAAGAGACTAAGGAACACTCAGGAGGAGATAAAAAAAAGTGCTATAAATGAGCTGCAAAATAAAATGGAAACAACCATGGCTTGGACTGAAGAGGCAGAGGAGAGAATAGGTGAACTAGAAGATAAAATTATGGAAAAAGAGGAAGCTGAGAAAAAAAGAGATTAAAAAATGCAGGAGTATGAGGGGAAAATTAGAGAACTAAGTGATGCACTAAAGAGAAATAATCTATGCATAATTGGTATTCCAGAGGAGGAAGAGAGAGGGAAAGGTGCTGAAGATGTACTTGACGATATCATAGCTGAGAACTACCCAGACCTGGGGAAGGAAAAAGGCACTGAAATCCAAGAGGCACAGAGAACTCCCTTCAGATGTAACTTGAATCGACCTTCTGCACGACATATCATAGTGAAACTGGCAAAATACAAGGATAAAGAGAAAATTCTGAAAGCAGCTAGGGATAAACACGCTCTAACATATAAAGGTAGACTCGTGACCGATCTTTCTACTGAAACTTGGCAGGCCAGAAAGGAATGGCAGGAGATCCTCAATGTGATGGACAGAAAAATATGCAGCTGAGAATCCTTTATCCAGCCAGTCTGTCATTTAGAAGAGAGGGAGAGATAAAGGTCTTCCCAAACAAACAAAAACTGAAGGAATTTGTCACCACTAAGCCAGCCCTACAAGAGATCCTAAGGGGGATCCTGTGAGACAAAGTACCAGAGACATCGCTACGAGCATAAAATCTACAGACATCACAATGACTCTAAACTCATATCTTTCTATAATAACACTGAATGTAAATGGACTAAATGCACCAACGAAAAGACATAGGGTATCAGAATGGATAAAAAAACAAGACCCATCTATTTGAGTCTACAAGAGACTCATTTTAGACCTGAAGGCACCTTCAGATTGAGAGTGAGGGGATGGAGAACTATTTATCATGCCACTGGAAGTCAAAAGAAAGCTGGAGTAGTCATACTTAGATCAACTAGACTTTAAATTAAAGGCTGTAACAAGAGATGAAGAAGGGCATTATATAATAATTACAGGATCTATCCATCAGGAAGAGCTAACAATTATAAATTTCTATGTGCCGAATACAGGAGCCCCCAAATATATAAAACAATTACTCACAAACACAAGCAACCTTATTGATAAGAATGTGGTAATTGCAGGGGACTTTAACACCCCACTTACAGAAATGGATAGATCATCTAGACACACAGTCAATAAAGAAACGAGGGCCCTGAATGATACATTGGATCAGATGGACTTGATAGATATGTTTAGAACTCTGCATCCCAAAGCAACAGAATATACTTTCTTCTCGAGTGCACATGGAACATTCTCCAAGATAGATCATATACTGGGTCACAAAACAGCCCTTCATAAGTATACAAGAATTGAGATCATACCAGGCACACTTTCAGACCACAATGCTATGAAGCTTGAAATCAACCACAGGAAAAAGTCTCGAAAACCTCCAAAAGCATGGATGTTAAAGAACACCCTATTAAAGAATGAATTGGTCAACCAGGCAATTAGAGAAGAAATTTAAAAATATATGGAAACAAACTAAAATAAAATACAACAATCCAAATGCTTTGGGATGCAGTGAAGGCAGTCCTGAGAGGAAAATACATTGGAATCCAGGCCTATCTCAAGAAACAAGAAAAATCCTAAACACAAAATCTAACAAAACACCTAAAGGAAATAGAAGCAGAACAGCAAAGACACCCTAAACCCAGAAGAAGAAGAGAAATAATAAAGATTAGAGCAGAAATAGACAATATAGATTCTAAAAAAAACTGTAGAGCCAATCAACGAAACCAAGACTTGGTTTTTTGAAAAAATAAACAAAATTGATAAACCTCTAGCCAGGCTTCTCAAAAAGAAAACGGAATGACCCAAATAGATAAAATCATGAATGAAAATGGAATTATTACAACCAATCCCTCAGAGATACAAACAATTATCAGGGAATACTATGAAAAATTATATACCAACAAACTGAACAACCTGGAAGAAATGGACAAATTCCTAAACACCCACACGCTTCCAAAACTCAATCAGGAGGAAATAGAAAGCTTGAACAGACCCATAACCAGCGAAGAAATTGAATCAGTCATCAAAAATCTCCCAACAAATAAGAGTCCAGGACCAGATGGCTTCCTAGGGGAGTTCTACCAGACGTTTAAAGCAGAGGTAATACCTATCCTTCTCAAGCTATTCCAAGAAATAGAAAGGGAAGGAAAACTTCCATACTCATTCTATGAAGCCAGTATTACTTTGATTCCTAAACCAGAGACGCAGTAAAAAAAGAGAACTACAGGCCAATATCCCTGATGAATATGGATGCAAAAAATCTCAATAAGATACTAGCAAATCGAATTCAACAGCATATAAAAAGAATTATTCACCATGATCAAGTGGGATTCATTCCTGGGATGCAGGGCTGGTTCAACATTCACAAATCAATCAACGTGATACATCACATTAATAAAAGAAAAGAGAAGAACCATATGATCCTGTCAATCGATGCAGAAAAAGCATTTGACAAAATCCAGCACCCTTTCTTAATAAAAACCCTTGAGAAAGTCGGAATAGAAGGAATATACTTAAACACCATAAAAGCCATTTATGAAAAGCCCACAGCTAACATCATCCTCAATGGGGAAAAACTGAGAGCTTTTTCCCTGAGATCAGGAACACGACAGGGATGTCCACTCTCACTGCTGTTGTTTAACATAGTGCTGGAAGTTCTAGCATCAGCAATCAGGCAACAAAAGGAAATCAAAGGCATCCAAATTGGCAAAGATGAAGTCAAGCTTCACTTTTTGCAGATGACATGATATTATACATGGAAAATCCGATAGACTCCACCAAAAGTCTGCTAGAACTGATACATGAATTCAGCAAAGTTGCAGGATACAAAATCAATGTACAGAAATCAGTTGCATTCTTATACACTAACAATGAAGCACCAGAAAGACAAATAAAGAAACTGATCCCATTCACAATTGCACCAAGAAGCATAAAATACCTAGGAATAAATCTAACCAAAGATGTAAAAGATCTGTATGCCTAAAACTATAGAAAGTTTATGAAGGAAATTGAAGAAGATATAAAGAAATGGAAAGACATTCCATGCTCATGGATTGGAAGAATACATACTGTCAAAATGTCAATACTACCCAAAGCTATCTACACATTCAATGCAATCCCAATCAAAATGGCACCAGCATTCTTCTCAAAACTAGAACAAGCAATCCTAAAATTCATATGGAACCACACAAGGCCCCGAATAGCCAAAGTAATTTTGAAGAAGAAGACCAAAGCAGGAGGCATCACAATCCCAGACTTTAGCCTCTACTACAAAGTTGTCATCATCAAGACAGCATGGTATTGGCACAAAAACAGACACATAGACCAATGGAATAGAATAGAAACCCCAGAACTAGACCCACAAACATATGGCCAACTAATCTTTGAGAAAGCAGGAAAGAACATCCAATGGAAAAAACACAGTCTCTTTAATAAATGGTGCTGGGAGAACTGGACAGCAACATGCAGAAGAATAAAACTAGACCACTTTCTCACACCATTCACAAAAATAAACTCAAAATGGATAAAGGACCTGAATGTGAGACAGGAAACCATCAAAACCTTAGAGGAGAAAGCAGGAAAAGACCTCTCTGACCTCAGCCGCAGCAATTTCTTACTTGACACATCCCCAAAGGCAAGGGAATTAATAGCAAAAATGAACTACTGGGACCTAATGAAGATAAAAAGCTTCTGCACAGCAAAGGAAATAACCAACAAAACTAAAAGGCAACCAATGGAATGGGAAAAGATATTTGCAAATGACATATCAGACAAAGGGCTAGTATCCAAAATCTATAAAGAGCTCACCAAACTCCACACCCGAAAAACAAATAACCCAGTGAAGAAATGGGCAGAAGACATGAATAGACACTTCTCTGAAGAAGACATCTGGATGGCCAACAGGCACATGAAAAGATGTTCAACGTCGCTCCTCATCAGGGGAAAACAAATCAAAACCACACTCAGACACCACCTCACACCAGTCAGAGAGGCCAAAATGAACAAATCAGGAGACTATAGATGCTGGCGAGGATGTGGAGAAACGGGAACCCTCTTGCACTGTGGTGGGAATGCAAATTGGTACAGCCACTCTGGAAAATAGTGTGGAGGTTCCTCAGAAAATCAAAAATAGACCTACTCTATGACCCAGCAATAGCACTGCTAGGAATTTACCCAAGGGATACAGGAGTACTGATGCATAGGGGCACTAGTACCCCAATCTTTATAGCAGCACTCTCAACAATAGCCAAATTATGGAAAGAGCCTAAATGTCCATCAACTGATGAATGGATAAAGAAATTGTGGTTTATATACACAATGGAGTACTACATGGCAATGAGAAAGAATGAAATATGGCCCTTTGTAGCAACATGGATGGAACTGGAGAGTGTTATGCTAAGTGAAATAAGCCATACAGAGAAAGAGAGATACCATTTTTTCACTCTTATGTGGATCCTGAGAAACTTAACAGAAACCCATGGGGGAGGGGAAGAAAAAAAAAAGGTTAGAGTGGGAGAGAGCCAAAGCATAAGAGACTCTTAAAAACTGAGAACAAACTGAGGGTTGATGGGGGGTGGGAGGGAGGGAAGGGTGGGTGATGGGTATTGAGGAGGGCACCTTTTGGGGTGAGCACTGGGTGTTGTATGGAAACCAATTTGACAATAAACTTCATATATTGAAAAAAATAAAAATTAAATAAATAAATAAATAGAAATTAAAAAAATAAATATAACTACAATTCTTTATACTCTGCTTTGATAATAAGGGTGGGAATCATGAAACACAATTATCATTTGCCAGCTGGTTCCCTGCTATGTTCTGTTAATTGGAATATGATAGAAGGAAACTGGAAGCTACTAAAAGGATGAGTATCCCAGCATGTTTGCTTGTGATTCCTGTCAATGCCACACAACAATGCCAATATCACTGGTTCTTCCTTCTAGTTTTATTTCTTCCCAATACTCCCAGCAAAATCTCATCATGCTTCCTCAGAAGAAACAGAACCAGACATCAGTGGGGTGCGTCTCAGGGGTCTGAGTCTCAGGTCCATGAGGGGTCCTCCTCTGTGCTCCTGAAGCATGAGCTACAGCTGTGAAGTGCCTCTTCACAGGGGTGTGAGTCTTGGATCTATGTGGTCTGTTCTCTTGGCTCCTGATGTACTACAATCAACAGGACAGCACCTTTTCATAAGGGGTCTGAGTGTCAGTTCGGGGAAGACCTTCACCATGCTTCTAAGTTTTCAATACTTCAAACTCCTATCTTTGTTCTCACAGACATAAAGGTGGAAGTGATACCCTGCAGTTAGTATCTCTATTATTTCTGTATTCCCTTTGTGCCTTCAGTCCACCTATACTTGTTCATCTTGGATTAAATACTCCCAGTGTTAACCACTGGTATAACTTCTGTCTTCCTATCCAGAACATGATTAACATACCCACTTTAATCTTCCTTGAAGAGAAAGCCCAAACATAGCATCACAAATCCAAACAGATTAAAATATCTCTGCATCTGGTTCCTGGTACTCTTGAGATTATATTTGCCAAAAACAAAAACAGATTTATTAAGCATTAAGCATGACATTAGTACTTCTGAAAAAACCATACAGACTGAAGTTGAAGTAAGAAGAGTTATTTTTCATAGGATGTTTGTGCTATAAATATTTCCTGAAGATCTAGGAGAAAGTAAGAATATCTGACCAAAAAGTTCAGGTTACTGACAAAGCAATAAAACATGTATTGATGATAATACTAGCTACTATATTAAAGGTTATGGAAGTCAGAGGCAGAGAAAAAGTAAAATATTTGGAATGATTCCATAACCATGGGCAATGCCAATTTTATGTGCCAGATTTAGATAATAAAATTCAGTAACAAGCTATTGTTAACACACTTTTTATTCCCACCTTCTTATTTTTTTTTTATTTTTTTTAATGTTTATTTATTTTTGAGACAGAGAGAGACAGAGCATGAGCAGGGGAGGGTCACAGAGATGGAGACACAGAATCTGAAACAGGCTCCAGGCTCTGAGCTGTCAGCACAGAGCCCGACGTGGGGCTCGAACTCACCGACCGCGAGATCACGACCTGAGCTGAAGTCAGACACTTAACCGACTGAACCACCCAGGTGCCCCTCCCACCTTCTTCTTTAAAGCAAAGAAAAAAAACAACTCCACATTTGAAATCCAAACTGGGTCATTCTGATTATCTCAGTAATTGAACATCTTTCATCTTAAATGAACAAATTTTAATATCATTGTGGCTGAGGAAATAATAGGTAGATAATTTTAGACTAAATTTCTCTCTTAGCCCATGGTCTTCTTATTTAAAACTAAAGTGATCTTTTGGGATGTTGTTATCCCAAGCACGAGTCTCAGCATTTTAACTTCTATCAGTGGCATTTTACTCATCTATACAATAACAAAGAATAGAAAACATTGAAAAACCCATCTATTCTTTTGTTGCACTGGGATGGAGAACTTTCAGCACAGCTCTGCGTATCTGTTTGGTCTTCACACTGTAGATGATGGGGTTCAGCACAGGGGGATTAACAGGTAGGTATTGGCAACCAGGATATGTACATAAGGTGGGGCCCATTTCCCAAATCTGTGAACAAAGGACAGACTAATCAATGGAATATAGAATACAGCAACAGCCCCAATATGGGAGATACATGTGCTGAAGACTTTCTTCCTCTCTTTCAAAGATGCAATGCTGAAGACAGTCTTAACGATTAACAAGTTAGAAAAAATAATGAAGACCAAGTCTACCCCAGCAGTGGTGATCAGGGCTGTGAACCCCACTGCGCTATTGATCCTGGTGTCTGTGCACGAGAGCTTCATCACGTCAGGGTAGAAGCAGTATGAGTGGTGGAGCACATGGCTGTGGCAAAAGGGCAATCGTTTAAGAAGCAACACCATAGGAGTCTGGATTAGTGCCCCCTGGTGATGATTGCTATTCCAATCTGTGCTGTTTTAAGCTCAGTTAAGATAGAAGCATATCTAAGAGGATTAGAGATGGCCACAAAACGATCAAAGGCCATGGCCAACAGCACTGAGGACTCCATGACAATGTAAAGTTGAATGAAAAACATCTGTGACAGGCAGGCATTAAAGCTGATCTCCCTGGCATCAAACCAGAATATACCCAACATGGTGACCAGGGTAGATATGGACAGGCCGAGGTCAGTGGTGGGCAGCTTGGAGAGGAAATAATACATGAGTTTGTGGAGGCTGGGCTGAGTGACAATGGCAAAGAGAATCAGGCTGTTTCCAGAGAGGGTGGTTATGCAGAGAAAGCAGAAGGGAATGGAGATCCAGGTGTGGAAGACTTCCAACCCAGAAACATCAGTTAGTAGGAAAATGATGGACATTCTGGAAAGTTGACATGTTGAACTCAAACTGCAGAATCTTATCATGAATAGCCTGCAATGATCAATTGCATTTCTTTATAATGAATTCAACCTGAAATTAATTATTTCACCAGGTAAACATTTATAAGAGATAGTATCTATATTATAGAAAGAGCTTATGAAGATTGGTTAAAAAATAAAGAAAACTAAGGCCACATCTAATAGAGAAGCAGAAAACAGGAAATGAACAATTATGTGAGGATATAGAATTTGTATATAAACAAATCTAGCAATGATCCATCTTATTTAAATTCAGTGCCTTTTAAGTGGATTGCACCCATCACTTACTTTATGTGGTAGGCAGTCAAGAAATATTTTTTGAGAGGCGCCTGGGTGGGTCATTTGGTTAAGTGGCTGACTTGAGCTCAGGTCATGATCTCACGGTCCGTGAGTTCAATCACATGTCAGGCTCTGTGCTGACAGCTCAGAGCCTGGAGCCTGCTTCAGATTGTGTCTCCCTCTCTCTGCCCCTCCCCCACTCACACTCAACCTCTCAAAAATATACATTAAAAAAAGTTTTTAAAAAAAGAAATATTTTTTGAAATGTATATGTTGTGTTGTATGAAATCTTAGATAAACAACAAACAGTATATACAGGGATTCTGATATAATAAATAAAGTAAGTTGGCTTCTGGGGGCCAAAAAAAGGAATGCTCTCATCTCCTGGATACTTTCTTTCAATCAAGTTGAATATCTCCAAACATAAAAATAGCCAACATTTTTTTGGGGTGCCTGGGTGGCTCTGTCAGTTAAGCGGCCAACTTCGACTCAGGTCATGATCTCACGGTCCATGAATTCAAGCCCTGTGTCAGGCTCTGTGCTGACAGTTCAGAGCCTAGAGCCTGCTTCGGATTCTGTGTCTCCCTCTCTCTGACCCTCCCCCATTCATGTTCTGTCTTTGTCTCAAAAATAAATAAACCCTAAAAAAACTTAAAAAAAATAGCCTACATTTTTTGAGCCCCTACTATCTGTTAGTAGTTGTGAAAATATTCTGTATGAACCTACAGTTTCTTTGCAATACCATAACTTGAACTGTACCTAATTAACTTTTGTACTACATACCTAGTGTAAGCCATCAAGACAATTACAAACAGAACTGTTTGAATATAGAGGGTCTCAAAGTAAGTACTGTGGACATTTTGATGTTACAAATTTTTATTTGGCATCCCAAATCAATTTTTTGGGCTGCATATTCTATTTTTTGATGCATTCAAGCATTGACTGATATATTTATTGGCTAAGACACCCACACGATAAGATATTAAATATATGTGCCTGAACTTTCCATCCCTAAACTAATAATGATATGCATACTCCATAGAATTATTACCAGGATTAAATTAGTTAATATATATGAAAAACTAAGGAGGGTACTTCACTGTGATGTAAAAGTTCAACAAATTTTAGCTGTTATATCTTTTTAATTAAATTTAAAATATTATATAATCATTTCTTTTCCTTCCTTTCCCACATCTATTTGCATACCCCTCCCACTTATTCACAGGTCTTGTCTTCTGAGCTGAGACAAAAGGTGAAAATATTATCTAAGTCTGACTTGGGCAATGCCTACTGCTTAATATCTTCTTTATGTGGTCCCTTCTTCCTCCACAGCTATGATTTTTCTTCTACATTCTTTCCTGATTCAGAAGAAAAACTATTGCTCACTTCCAAAGACAACCCTACCATGTAAGCCCCTAAATGAATTCTGGATATTAGTATAGTTTAACATTAAATTACTGAGTGCATGTGGGGTCCCTGGGTGGCTCAGTGTGTTAAGTGACCGACTCTTGATTTTGGTTCAGGTCATGATCTCAGGGTCATGAGCCCAGCATGGAGGCTGTGTAAGATTTTCTCTCTCTCCCTCTATTGCTCCTGTGCTCACTCTCTCGAAAGAAAGAAAGAAAGAAAGAAAGAAAGAAAGAAAGAAAGAAAGAAAGAGAAAGAAAGAACTGAGTGCAGGCTGTAATCCACTAGATGGATACAGAACCAAATTAAACATGGTACCAGCCCTCAAGGATATTTAGGAAAGGATAAGATACTTATGAAAACAAACATGTAAATGGACAAATAAAATGCAGTGTGATATATAAAATAATGGGTTTGTGTTTAAAACACACTGGTTGAATGTATTAGAAAGTCTTATGGGGGAAGGATCAAGAGAGGCTACTTTGAGAATATAAAGAACACTTGTGCAGGGGTAAAAATCACCATGAAGATACTCTAAGCATGTCCAAGGTATATTGTATTAGATAATTTACAAATGTCACTAAGACATGAGATATAAGGTGCTAAAAGTGTTTAAAGGTAGCAGGAGTCCAGTATGGAATTATTTTATCACCACCAAAGGGTAAGGAATTTGGATGTTTTCTAAACACTGAAAACATAAAGAATACATAGATGTCTTTCTGCACTGTGAAATAGCCCCACCCATTTTCCTTCTTTATTTTTATTAAAATTTGGACACTTTCATTTGTACCATTACCACCATCTATAAATATTTCAACTTCTTTCCCAACCTAAACATAACTCTGCCTCCTTCCTGTCGCATGTATCTCCTTCCCTTCACTAACAACTTATTGAATATTTGTCTTTCCTCATCTTCCTCTTAAATAGTTCACACCTATTCTTGAAATTTGCTTCTTTTTGTACGGAAGCATACTCTGTTGGATTAGTTGTCTATTGCTGCATGAAAAACCAGCAAAAATTCATGGTTCAAAACAAGAAATTCATTGACTCACATCTCAGCAAGTCCTAAGCAGAAGCAGAAGTATCAGGATCTCTGCTCAGGGTCTTACAAGGCTAAAATCAGGGTTTCAGCCAGGACTGTGTCCTCATCTTGAGGTCAGGGTCCCTTCCAGACGGATCCAGGTTGTTGGCGTTCTTTGTGGTATGGAATTGATGTCTCCACTTTCTGACTGGCCATTGACTAGAGGTTGCTCCCAGCTCCTAGAGACTACCCTCTACCCTCTGCCCAGTCATCTGGACCTCTCCCAACAGGCTGCATCTTCCAACCCAGTAGAGGAGTCTCTCTGCTGGCTCCTGTCTCTTTTAAAGGCTCACATGATTAGGGCAGGCCCACCCAGCATAATCTCCCTTTTGGAAAACTCAAAGTCAAGCCATCACCAACCTCGCTGACATCTGCAAACTCTCTTTGCCATACGTACAACATGACATATTCCATCACATCCATAGAACCGCGCACACTCAGGGGGTGGGTTTCATACTGGACTATACTCATAGGGGACAGGAATCGTGAGCACCTTTTAGAATGCTGCCTGCCAAAAGTGTCCAGGCCAACCAATCTATAAACTTTTATAGGTTTGGCTTCTAAAATGTCCTTTGATTGACCATCCTTATCCTCCACTTCTATCATCTCTATTTTACATAGTAGTCTCATTAGTTTTTGCAGGAACTACAGCTATATTCTCATAAGTAATTTCCCTGCCTTGAGTTTCAAGTGTTTACAAACTTTTTCCATATTGATGCCAGCATGATCTCTCAAAAATACAGCTTCTTGTCACTCCTCATACAGAACTCTTCCTTGTCTTCAGCACGAGGTTGAAACTCTTTCCTATCTTATTATAGCCATCAAGGATCTTCCCAATCTAACAAAAATCTACGTTTCCTGATACCCAACCTCTTCCCTCCCCCCAGGAACCTTTTGATATGATCAACCTGGACCTTTCCTACCTCACCAAATTACCCAATATAGTGAGTTCTCTCACAGTGCTGTGCTTTGCTTAAGTCATGTACTTCCCATTCTTCTTTGAATAGGCCTAAATTCTTTGATTCATTAGATTCATTCTTAGATTCATTATTTTCTTTAGGAAGCATTTTATGGAATCACCTTCTCCAAGTCAAGTCACAAGGAATTACTTCTTCCTCTGGAGTCATATTTTTATTTATTTATTCATCTAGAATAGTGTTAATTCCATTGCATGATCATAAATTACTTGAAAATATGCCTCTCTAACTGAAATCAGCTATGGGCAGGTAGACCATTATATTCCCTGTACCATGAACTGTACTGTGCAGTGTGGAAAGTCAATATATATTTTTTGATAAAAATTAAATCCAAGGGTTGTATACTGACAACGAATTCTGGAAATATATCAGGATCTTAACACATTACAGCCTTGTGGTATTTAATTTATGCTATTTGGCTTCAAATTACAGGTATGACTACTGGAAGCATCTCTGTGAACTCTTTCATTCCCACAAAAGGAAGCGTGTGTGTGTGTGTGTGTGTGTGTGTGCGCGCGCGCGCACGTGTTGAGGCTTTTTTTAATGAAAGGTTTGTGTTGGCATTTTAAGGTACACTTTTATGTGCCCCCCTCCACTTCTCAATAGTGATTCTCTCTTCTGTGAAAACAATATTCCAGGCCCATAGTAAGAACATGCAACAGCTCCCATGCAGGACTACCTTGAGTTAGCTCTCTCCTCTGATGCCAGAGAGTCACTAACATGGTTGTACGGTCAGGCAAACCTAGTTTCAAGTGTTGGCTCTGCCACCAACTAGCTGAGGTTCTCCAAATAAGCACTTTATATTAGGTTTTACTTCCGTAAAATTAAGTTTACCAATAGCATTCATTGTAAGGATCACTGAAATAGCATTTGTGAAGCATTTAATCTGCCAATGAGTACTGGGGAAGCACTTAACAATGGTAAATGAGGATGAGGTTGATGCTGGTGGTAGGTGGTTCCAGCATTGCCCGCTGCCCTTAGGCAATAATTTTGAAACATATTCAACTAACCAAAAAACTCACAATTCAAGGACCTGCTAACAACTTGCTCCAAGAGTCAAGACATATGGGCCACAGATCAACTGAACCCTATTGGCCAGAACATGATGTACCCAAATACTGATTTCAGGAAAAACCCTTCCACAGTTTTCCTGAGACACTCATGAGGGCTTTTTGCAGTTAATTAACTCTTCCTCATTCTAAAGGAAACCGGTGGGTGTGAAGCTTGATGTTTTCCCTAAGCGCACAGTGTTACTTACAAAGTATGGAGCTGTCTTCTTTCCTGTCCTCTTTGCCAGAAAGGGATTTGAGGAGCAGTGGAGGTTTTCTCCTCAGGTACAGGTAGCACATATAAGGAGCCATGACTCAGGCTTCATGAAATCTCCTAATCAGAAAAACCTAGTGGACTTTTCTGCGGCCCCCGAGTACCAAGTTTCCCAAGGGTTCATTCCACCTCATGACTCTCTTCCCTTTCTATCTCACTACATTTAGTTTTGTCATTTCCGTGCATGGGCTGGTATTATAGTGCCTTGACCTTGCTAAATGTGAGTCTGTGAGTCAAAATTCCCAAACAAAACACCTGCCATATATGCACCAGCTCACTCCTGTCTCTACCTCTACCCCCACATATAGCTGATAAATGTATCGTCCTACAACATAAATTGGGTAAATATGGTACACTTTTAAGATGGGTGAAGGGGAGTGGGAGACACAGGACTCCAGTTGTGGAATGAGTAAGTCACGGGAATAAAAGGCACAGCATACAGAATACAGTCAGCGATATTGTAATAGCAATGTAAGGGGACAAATAGCTATACTTATGGTGAACATAGCACAGTGTATATAAACTTGTGACATCACTAAATTGTACATCTGAAACTAATGTAACATTGTGTGTCAACTATACTCAAAGAAAAAATATATATGGTTCTCTACCTTCAAAGTTCTCCATTTTTAAAACTTTTCCTGAGAATCCATGCAATTTGAATCTGTTATGTTTATACTTAGAAGTATACTCCTTAAGTATACTCCTTAGAAGTAACTGAATGTGTATTATATCTCCTCTGTTAAACAGTAAATTTCTAGGAGCTATATTTTCCTCTTCAGACTAAGAGTTTCCTGAGTTGTTGATATCCCCTTTAGTTCAGGTTCTTCCTGGCAAACAGAGAAATCACCATCAATGATTCCTCTTAGTATCTGCTTCAATGTTTTATCCAGTCTCATTCAAAAGAAACAACTGTTTTAAACATTACTTGAATTTATATATGTTTAGTCAGATTATTACCCTTAAAAATAGAAATTATGTCTTCATTTTTCACTGTTTCAACACCAGTACATTCCACAGCACTTGCCAAAATGAAAATGGCCAAAATATGTAAGAAAAATATTTGCAAAGTTATGTAAAAGTTGTTAATTCAGTAAGCATGTATTAAATTAGCTATTATTAATAAAGTACTATGCTTATATCCGTGCATGATAGATTAATTTTAAAGTTCAATGGCTGTTTTCAAAAATTTTTAAGTCAGTCAGGGAAGATGGCCCTAATTGCCTATAAGACAAAGATTTATTAATGGCACCTAGAAGAAGGAAAAGGCAACTACTAGGGGCGGGTGGAGAGCAGGTGAATATTTCAGTTATAGAGCACAAAACAATCAAAGACAAACAGCAAGGTATTTATGGTATTTTTTTCAGAAGTGAAAACTTCCCAGAAGAGTGTTATCTAACATGCCTGCTAACCTGGAGGTAGCTTGTTAAAATATAAATCCCCAGGCTCCATCTAAAGAATTTCTGATTAAGTAGTTCCAGGTTGGGGTTGAAGATATTAAGTTGTTCCGATGCCCTGGTTTTGAACCACAGTTAGTACAGCAATGGACAAAAGCAGGAAGTGGATGTCATATTATAAATTGGTGGTATGAAGACAGATTGTGAAGACCCATGGGGAAGCAGTTACAAGGGAAGATGAAGAACAAAAAAGTTACTGTGTTTTCAAGTGGGTGTTAAATGGAAATCAATTATTTCACTACCTGCAAAATTTTAAACACTCATTATTGAGCATTTTTAAACTGCAGGAAAGTACACAGAAAATATAAACAAGCCAATCTCTAATTATTGGAAGACAAGTACTTTGACATTTGGAACATATCTATCCACACTTTTACAATGTATTAGTGTGAGTGGATATGCAAGTGTATGTGTGTGTGTGTTCCCATGAAATATATACAGAAACAGTGATACATACCCTGTAAACTAATCTATCTTTTCCCTTAATAATATATAAATTTATACCTATGTCAGTATTTAGCTGGTTGCATGAGAGTTTATATTTTATTTAACCAATACCCTAAAATAATTGTTTAAGCAGTTTCCAGATTTGCATTGCAATGAATAATGATATGTTGAACATCACAACACGTCTTGGCCCACTTTCCCCCATTAGACACGTATTTTGAAGAATAAATCACTGGATATTACATAGTTAAAATTTTAATACATTTACCAAAGGGACCCGAATAACCCTTTTAAGAATTAAGTAAGTTTGATTTTTATTTGACTTCATGTTTTCTAGGCTTATTCATGTTCTGTGGCCATGGGTAGTCTATCTGGGGAAATAATAAGCATTACCAATAAATGGTTAGAATTACTGTAACTTAGACTTTCCTACTGAGGGAAATTATATCAAATATCCCTTGAATCATGCTGTACCTCAGAGGTTATAAGGCTGTTTAAACCCCAATTCATGACTTTATTTGTCCACTTTGTAGAAATATTTTACCTGTGGTCCTATTCTGTGCCAATGGAAGCATTTGTGACAAGGCCAAAGGTACACGAGACACAGTCCCTATCCCCAAGAATCTACATTCTTGAACTCACTAAATACGAAGCTATTGCATCATCAGAACAGAATGAAAGCATTTATAAATAGGCTTTTTCAATTCTGCACAGTGCCAGTCCTTTAAGACTCTAGGTTTTGAATCCCGGCCATGTGCCAAAGAAAAAATGCAGGGGAGTTGTGGCCCAGGGCCAGCTGACTGCCCTCACTATTCCGTGAGGGCTGCCTGAACAGCAGGGGTTGTAAGATCCCTGATCTGGGCAAGAGAGACTGGGGTGGTGCCATTTATCCCCAACATCAACGAGGTGCGACTTAAGAAAGAAACACAGCAGCCCCCAGTGAAGTGGACCGCCTTACACCAAACCCTGCCCCTCTTGCCTGGCAACTACTTAATTACTGGGGCAAGCCTGACTCTGAGCCAACTGGGTAGGCCTCTCCTCCAGAGCCAACATAGCCAGCACCCCTCATGCACCAAGTGCACTGAAAATCACGCCTCGGGGCGCCTGGGTGGCGCAGTCGGTTAAGCGTCCGACTTCAGCCAGGTCACGATCTCGCGGTCCGTGAGTTCGAGCCCCGCGTCGGGCTCTGGGCTGATGGCTCAGAGCCTGGAGCCTGTTTCCGATTCTGTGTCTCCCTCTC
>NW_024412411.1:807558-856372 GCF_014898765.1 Herpailurus yagouaroundi
TATCCCAAAAATAAATAAACGTTGAAAATCACGCCTCACCACTACACTAAGAGTTCTTTTCTCCTTTTGTCTTCCTTCTTTTTTTTTTTTTTTTTTTTTTTTTTTGGAATCAGGCTCATAGTTTCTTGTTTGTTTTTTTCACTTCCTTTTTTTTTTAATCAGTCATTTTTATTGTTTTGTTTTTATTCTCTTTTCTTTTCTTCTGTTTTTTCTTTTCATTTTCTTTGGAATCAGCCTTATAATAGTTTTTTGATTCTCTGTTTGGTTTTTTGTTGTATTGTTCTCTTTCCTTTTCTCTTTTTATGGGATCAGGCTTTACTCCTTCCTCTTTTTTCCAGAGTTACTTCAGAAAGCAAATCAAAGCACACCTAGTTAAAGGTCCAAACACTCCACCACTGCAAGCAAGGAGGAGCTCTGCAGAGGCCTGACCAGGGGGGAAAGAGCAGCCACAACACAACAGCGAGTGCACACAGCATGTACCAGAAACACTTCCTGAAGTGCCAAGCACTGGACAGTGTATGACCCTTTTTTAATACAGCAGTACTCTCTGGTACGAGAAACATATCAAGCTTTTAAAACAAATAATCCAAGGGTGACTGGGTGGCTCAGTCAGTTAAGCATCTGACTTCAGCTCAGGTCATGGTCTCATGGTCCATGAGTTCAAGCCTCGCGTCGGGCTCTGTGCTGACAGCTCAGAGCCTGGAGCTGCTTCAGATTCTGTGTCTCCCTCTCTCTCTGCCCCTCCCCCATTCATACTCTGTCTCTCAAAAATGAATAAATGTTAAAAAAAATTTTTTAAGCAAATAATCCAGTGAAGAAATGGGCAGAAGACATGAATAGACACTTCTCCAAAGAAGACATCCGGATGGCTAACCGACACATGAAAAAATGCTCAACATCACTCATCATCAGGGAAATACAAATCAATACCACAATGAGATGCCACCTTACACCTGTCAGAATGGCTAATATTAACAACTCAGGCAACAACAGATGTTGGTGAGGATGCAGAGAATAAGGATCTCTTTTGCATTGTTGGTGGGAATGCAAGCTGGTGCAGCCACTCTGGAGAACAGTATGGAGGTTCCTCAAAAAACAAAAAATAGAACTACCCTACAACCCAGCAATTGCACTGCTAGGTATTTATCCAAGGGATACAGGTGTGCTGTTTCGAAGGGACACATGCACCCTCATGTTTATAGCAGCACTATCAATAATAACCAAAGTATGGAAAGAGCCCAAGTGTCCATCAACTGATGAATTGATAAAGAAGAGGTGTTTTATATACATACACACACACACACACACACACACACACACACACACAGTGAAGTATTACTCAGCAGTCAAAAAGAATGAAATCTTGCCATTACAACAACGTGGACGGAACTGGAGTGTATTACGCTAAGCTAAATAAGTCAGAGAAAGACAAATATCATATGATTTCACTCATATGTGGAATTTAAGAAACAAAATAGATAAACATAGGGGAAGGGAAGGAGAAATAAGATAAAAAGAGAGAGGGAGGCAAACCATATGAGAGTCTTAAATACAGAGAACAAACCAAGAGCTGCTAGAGGGGAGTTGGGTGGGAGATGAGCTAAATGGGTGATGGGTATTAGGAGGGCACTTGTTGATATGAGAACTAGGTGTTATATATAAGTGATAAATCACTGGGCTCTACTCCTAACACTAATACTACACTCTAGGTTACCTAACTCTAATTTAAATAAATAAATAATATAATAATCAAATATGAGTTAAAGAGACTATGGGAAGAAAGGATAAAATAAAAAATTCCTAAATCATCTTAGAAAGGAATATTTTGAGCACTGCCTTACGAATTTGCTTGGTTTTCACACTGTAGATTATGGGATTCATCACAGGAGGGATGAGCAGATAAACATTGGCAATGAGAGTGTGCACAAGGGGAGGGGCTTGCTTCCCAAATCTATGCACCAGTGACAAGCTGATCATGGGAATGTAGAAGATGGCAACAGCACTTATGTGTGAGACACAGGTACCAAAGACCTTTTTCCGCTCCTCTGGGGAGGCCATGTTGAGCACAGAGTGGATGATCAGAACATAGGAAAGGAGGATAAACACAGAGTCTAGGCCAGCAGTTGATATGACAATGGCCAAACCAAATGCACTGTTGATCTTGGTGTCTGTGCATGAAAGCGTCATCACATCAGGGTGGAAACAATATGAATGGTGCAGAACATGGCCATGGCAGAAAGACAGACGCTTTAGGAGCAGGAGTAAAGGCACTAGAGCCGTTGTCCCCCTAATAACAATGGCAAAGCCCACTTTGATGATCCTTGAATTGGTTAAGATTGTGGCATATCTCAGTGGGTTACAGATGGCAGTGAAGCGATCAAAGGCCATCGCCAGGAGTACTGAGGACTCCATGAATGTGAAACCATGGATAAAGAACATTTGACCAATGCAGGCATCAAAACTAATTTCTCGAGCATTGAACCAGAAAATACCCAGCATGGTGACCAATGTGGAAAGGCATAGTCCTAGGTCCGTGAAAGATAGCATGGAGAGGAAATAGTACATGGGTTCATGGAGGCTCGACTCAGTGAAGATCACAAACAGGATCATGCCATTCCCAGAGATGGCAATGGCATAGAGACAACAAAAAGGGATGGAGAGCCAGGCATGGTAAGTTTCAAAGCCAGGGATGCCAGTAAGAAAGAAGACTGCAGGGTGGAAAATGCTCTGATTGAAGGATGGCATGATGAGTGAAGGAAGCAGATTTCCCTGAAGGAAAGGACCATACAAGTAGGCAAGGAAAATGTTTTCACTCTCTTCTACACATCATACAATCCAGGATCACTAGTGAGCCTTGTCTTGTTCTTCAATGGAAGGGCAAACCCAGTTATCCTTTTCTTAGATTTGGAGTCCATCTTGGGTGAACTAAGGAAAGAGACAGAACACTAAATCATATACAAGGACACCTGGGTTTTAGCAAGAGTAACATGTTATATCTAGGCTTCAGCACATTTTCACACATATGTGTAAAAAAGGAGGTTAGAGTAGATAACTAACATATTTTCCAGTTTTATGATTCCATGTACATGGACAGATAGGATATTTCTGTGCAACTCTGGGACAATACAAAAGCCAATTCATCCTGCTTTTCTTCACTTCTCTTTTCCCCTTAAGAGGTCCATTAAGGCTTAAAAGTCCTACGGCACCTGGTTGGCTCAGTCGGTTGAGCTCCTGACTTCAGCTCATGTCTTGCAGTTTACGGGTTCGAGCCCCACATTGAGCTCACTGCTGTCAGCACAGAACCCACTTTGGATCCTCTGCCCACCTCTCTATGTCCCTCTCCCACTTGCACGCGCTCTCTCTCTCTCTCAAAAATAAATAAACATTAAATAAAAAAGATAAGTCCTCATGCATCCAAATAAAAGAGGATCATAAAGACAATATTAAATATTTTCTAATACCACTGATTAAATAGCACAATGGCTATTGATAAAAACTAAATATTATTGAAGAGCAAATTCAATCTGGCAAATAAACTGCAATGGGTGATAACTGATAAAGTGTTTCATTGTATAGGTAGTAGCCTTGAATCGGATATTGTTTAAGGGAAATTCTCCCTGAAGAAATATGGATGGCCCAAAGTTAACCTTACAAGAACAAAGGAACTAATTTCAAGCTAAGACATAACAATTAGAGTGGAATTACCTGATTATGATTCTTAATATTCCATTATTGTGAAAGGATAAGAAAATGAATGGAGATTTTGGTGGGTGTGGTCCCTTAGTAACTGTCATGAATCTGGGTTAATCTCCATTCAGGTGAAGGATGATGACATGTTCACCCACATCAAGAAATCTGTAGGATTAAAGAAGTTCCTCTATAGTGATTCTTGTCCTAAGTGTTCTTACACCCTATTTTATCTACAGAAATAATACTTGGTTTTTAAGGTATGTGCTCCTTTTTTACTCATTCACGTGTGTATTCACTCAACAAATATTTAAATATCTACAAAATTCCAGCGTGTGCAATTAGAATTACATCTGGTACCACAAGAAGGCCTGTCCATGACTCTGGGAAAGAAAATATCGAAGTGTATATAAGTCAACTTGGTAAGTTTCATTCCAACTCTATTAACAGGCAGTGGCTTTGACTAGAGTGGGGATAATTCATTACATGAAGTGTGATGAAGAGGGCATTTGAAGAGAAGAAAAGAGAAAAATGTTCAATAAAGGAAGGCTCTTAAGAACTCAAACACAAAAAAATAATGTCTAGAAAATCTGAATTGAGGGGCAATGTATAACAAAATAAAATCCATTGGTTGGTTTCAATGCTTGTACATCAGTTGGAAGACAAATCTCACTTTTTCCACCTGTGACTTACATGCAAGAATTACAATATGTACTTAACTTGCTTTGCCAAAAAAGTGACTCCTGTGTTGTCTAACTGATGGCCAGTTTAAAGTCATAGGAACAGTGAAGGAGGTCAGAGGAAAGAGCCCTGGGGAATAGCAGTATTTTCAAAAAGGAAGAAGTCTACTGATGAGACTGGAGAGGCGTGCCACTCAGCTGAAAATACACCCCCAGGAAAACACAAGGCCCTCATCAGTTTTTCTCAGACCTCTGACCTCACAGCCAGGAAAAATGCCTGGCACAACAGTTTTTAAGAGCATCTGTTCAATGAATGAATTCATTATATCTGGTAATAGTAATAAACCCTAGACCCTTAATATCAGGCATATATTGTGATTCCTGATAGATACCCCTTCAAATTAGTAATAAAGTTCATGTAACCATATTGGCATATATTAAAATGGGAGATCAACACTTTTTCTGATTAATGTAGTATTCATCCTACCAGATATATTTCTATACAAAGATAGACCTGGTGATAGAAATAAATTTTTCTGTGTGAAGTTGTAAGGACCTTTAAATAATAACCTCTTTATTTTAAAGATGAGGAAACAGGCTCTCGCGTTAATGTTCTTTGTATTAGAGTTAAATAAATTAAGAGACCCCAAAGGATTATCTAAGTATCCAAACTAGCCTTCTCTTTAGTAACAACACTGATAATGTATTAAATGCCTACTATGTAACAATTTACTTCATTATATCTCTTTCTCTGAATCCTCTTTCCACTGCTTTGCATGCTTCCTCTGGTCTCCTTTTTGAATCAAAGGAAAACAGAGTGGGACTATTCCAATGGAGGGAACTCCATTAGTGAAGCTTGTGGAAAAATAATAGCTTTTTTTCCTTTTAATTCTATGATTCTTAACCCTCCTTTGGTCCTCTTGCACTAAAATTAATGAGCAAATATTAAATAACTATTTGTGGGAAGGTATACTTAAATGTCTCTTTCTCCCCAGTGGAGAATTCTTCCAAGACAAGGGCCATGACTTACAAATCCTTGTAACCAGACTACCAAGAACATATAAATAGACTGCCCCCACTATAAAGCTTTGCATTCATCACTATCACAACATGCCCTGGGTCTTATGAGCTCCTTTTATAGATGAGAAAACTGAAGCTAAAATTAGAAAACCAAGGCTCGAAGAAATCATGTTACTTTCTCACATTTATACAACATGACAATGGCAGATCTAAAAATTAAACTCTATTCTCTCTGACTTCAAATGCCATGCTTTGCCATTACTTATTTAAAAGGAATTTAATTTTTAAAATATGTTCAATGATGAACACATGCTCATAGCTTCATGACTTTAATGTATATTTTATTATATCAATTGTTTTTAAATTGATATATGAATATATATAGTATATGAATTTGTCAAATATATACTACTAAGTTCACCAATTTTCTCTGAACTGTTGGTTTTATAAACTATCTTAAGATTGTAGAGTCCTTGATGTATTCAGAAAAGATTTCAATGCACTAAAACACTGACCTTATGCAAAGGAGAAATCTTGAGTCTGGAAAGGGAGGTCATTTGCTCTTACCCTCTGCTCTTTGAAGAGTCACCCCACACAGCAGCAGAGAGTCTTTTAAAGCCAGAGAAAGAGAGAGAGAGAGAGAGAGATTATCTCTCAAAACCTTATGGGCAGAAAGATGCTTCTGTCCCAAGGCTAGGAAAACACCCCCTGACCAGTCCTGCCCCATTAAGCCATCTCCAAAGAGGTTCTCTTTTGCCAAGAGAACTCAAACAGAATACTCAGGTATCAGACCTCAGAAAAGCAGGCTTTACAAAGGGCTCAGAAGCTGCCTGGTGAGACTTATTTTCCCAACAGAAAATCAAATCCCTAGTAGATAACTATACACCTGTGTCCTGCTAACCCTTTGTGCCCTGAAAGACCACAAAGAGCAATTTCTTTGCATGCAGCTTCATTCTTAATTCGCCAAAGAAATATCTTGGAGATTCCAGGATTCCAGTTCATTCAAGAGCTTTTTGACCCCCCAGACAGCTGTTAAGTCAAAACAAAGCTTTCATAGAGTAAAAGTAAGGGAGAAGGGGTGTTAATGGATCACCCGTGAGTTTGCTAACCATTCATTTGCCAGTATTGCAGCAATCATAACACATAGATAACACAGGTAGGAGAGGAGGGGTGAATAACTGTATTCACTGAGGCCACTGCAGTGTTATCTGGTTCAGAGCCCATGACTGTTCCTGAGCATTCTGAATATCTGGAGAGTTGTTCCTAACTTGTACACAGGCATACAAAATGATAACTTAAAAGAAAGTGATTCAGCAAAGAAGCATATGAAAAGATGCTCCATATCATATGTCATCAGGGTAATGCAAACTAAATTAATAATGATTCTAGAATTGCCAAAATCCAGAACACTGACAACACCAAATCCTGGAAGGAAGTGGAGCAACAAGAAGTCCCATTCATGGCTGAAGGAATGGTCTAGAAAAATGTAAAATGGTCCAGCCACTTTAGAAGACAGTTTGGCAGTTTCTTACAAAACTGAACATATTCTTACTATACAATCCAGCAATTTCACTCCTTATATACCCAAAGGATTGAAAACTTATATCTACACAAAAATTGCATATGAATGTTTATTTTTTATTCATCATCGCCAGAAATTGGGAGCAATCAAGATGTCCCTTGCAAGCTTACAAAGGCACTATACTACTCTGATAACTGGTCTAAAACTGACACTAATACATTTATCCCTGTGGTAGAGACATTAACTATGTTTGACAGACAGCTTCTGTTAAAACTGTGGATATGGATACTCATTAATGGCCCTCAGACTTTGGTCATTAATACAGCCTTTTGACAATTGTGGGGACTGAGAGGGTTGGTAGTTTCAAGAACAGTAACTAATTAAACATACTTCTTGGCATAAAAAGCTATGCTAAGAGGGCACTGCCTTGCAAAGTTCTGCTACATGGAAAAAACTAATGAGGTATTCACTATCATTAGCATTGCTTACTTGTTCTGTGTAGTTTTTTTTTTCCTTCTGTCACAAGATTCTAGATTCCTAGGAAAGTCTGGAAAGACATAGTTTTTTCCAGGAGTTCATCAAAAATCTGAAAATAAGCTACCCATTTGAGGTATCTTCAGGACTAATATAGAAACTTAGTCTTCCTGCAGAAAGCACTTTAACAGATGGGGCAGACATCCTCACAGCCCTGAATAAATTTGTCATGAAATGACTGAGACTCCATGGGAAAAATGCATAATTCAAACAGTTTTTTCCAAGATACAGAAGCAAAAGGGGGATACCCAGGCTATTACAGGGACATATATGTGAAAATCTTGCTGGTCATGCTAAGGATTCCAATCTAAAGAGCCTTGGTCCATGAACAGGGCTACAGGAGCTAGTATTCTGTTAGGAGAACTTCAGGTTGTTTTCTAGTGCAAACTGAGGGATTTAAACCATTCAACAGCCCAAGTTTAATGGTTAGTGGATACACAAACAGAGGGCATAATGACCCTCCTTCATTCTGTTGATAGAGTGTCTCTTCTAATTGGCGTGTCCCAAGGCTTGAATATTTTGAATACCTTCTCTGCATTCACCTATTCCTTTAGAGTTAACAAGCACTGGTTAAAATCAAAGTATTTAGAACCAGATAGCCAGGATCCAAAACTTAGCTCTGTCATCAAAAGTGTGACCATGGGATAATTATGCAACCACCTCCACTCAATTTCTTCAATTTTACATGGGGATAATAATTGTATCTGCTCCATAGATTTAGTTCATGTAATAAATAAAGTGACCCAATATTAATCTATGCAAAAGTCAGCATAGAACACTTTGTACTCACTCATAATAGGTTATTAACAATTGTCAATATTTATGATTATTGATTGTCATTACAATTATTTTTTTCATTAATATAGCAATTTTAATAAATTATTATTTAGTGACTGGTATGTGTCAGATACTATGCTCCAGATATCAAGAATTAAAAGGTGTAGTCTCTACCCTCAAAAAGTTCACATTTCTGACAGGTAAGACAGTCACTGTAGTAAAAGAAATCTGATAAGGACGTCACCCTGCTTCCAATCCTCTGGCTTCACAGATCCCTGAGGAATCTGGCTTTGTAGGCCTTTTGGCTCTATCCTAAAAGCACTGTCTTTCCACCCTCTCTGCTTCAACCCTACTGAATTCATCTCCAACTCCCTAACCATGGGCCACTTTTGCTCACCTCTGAGCCTTGTTCTCCAAGGCAGTAGTAAGCTGTTTACTGATTCCTAAGTTCTGCCTCAAATGTAATTCAAAAAAGATTTTATTTTTTATTGACATAAAATTTACATTTACATTAAACTTAAAATAGCTTTTTCTAAGATTTTATTATTTCAAAATTAAAGATAAATTAATGGTGGCTCAGTTGGTTGAGCATCTGACTTCAGCTCAGGTCATGATTTCATAGTTTTGGGGTTCGATCCCTGCATTGGGCTCTGTACTGACAGCTCAGAGCATGGACCCTGCTTTAGATTTTGTCTCCCTCTCTCTCTGCCCCTCCTCCCTTTGTACTCTGTCTCTCAAAACTAAATAAAACATTTAAAAAATTTTTAAGATAAATTAACGGAAGCCGAATATTGTGGACTGTTTTATTTTCCTTTGTTTTTGTTTTATATTTGTGTTTATTTTTTAACTTCCCTGAATTACAGTTCTCCAATATTATGTTCAGTCTGCCTCTAGAATAAAACACCTATTTTATTGACCATGTTGTTGACCATTCCTGCAACATTTCCCTAATTTGCTATTATTGCCTCTCCCTACCCTCTATGCTACTATCCTCAGCCCTAGCTTCTTTCAGGAAATCCTTATTTCCTCAGATCTCATTTTAGCCATTATATTTGATTAGCCTCCCTTGACTATAGGGCTAGGTCTCAACATCCATGTGATCTACATCAGTGCTTCTCAAACTTGAATGAGAGAGTCCCTTATGTATCTTGAAAAAATACATATTATGATTCAGTACATCTGATATCCTGCATTTCTCACAAGCTTTCAGGTGATGCTGATGCTATTGGTTCTTTAGTAGCAGAAATCTCTATTAATCTTCCTTCTTTAGAGTAACTATAACACAGTATTGTAACTCCCCACATACTTAATTTTATCCTCCACTAAATTCTTTAACATCTGGAGCAATATCCATTGTGTTCACTGTTATAACCTCAAATCTTGCTCAATAACAGACACATAGTATGCATACACTATTTTCGTAATGATAAATGAATGCATGAAGAATGTTGATGGAAGTGTGTATAAAACATGGTGGGAGCAGAGAAGAGTGGGATAAATAGGAATAATAGAAATAGCCAGAAGAAGGTGATAGAGGAAAGAAAGAGCTACATTTATTTATTGACTAAAATTGAATCATTAATGTTGGCCATATCCACAGAGTAGAACTACTAATAATTCAACATGGCTGAATCCAGGAGAAGAGAATGAGACTTTCACCAGACCATGGAGGGCCAGTAGGAGTTGTAGGAGCTTCATATTTTTGGTAAATAGCAAACAGATAATTTCTAAACACAATTACTGATGCAGCAACCAGTGTTTGTTATTATTGTTATTCTTTCCTTGCTTTTTAAATTTGTTTCTATAATTTGGATACATTAACCCTAGATTACCTGATTTGTCTCTGGCCTTTTGCTCCTGTCTCGGACTGTTTCTTTCAGAACCCACACTGCTTACTGCTTCAGGAAACTTCCAGCCCTGAATTCTGCTTTCCCATTTCCTGATTTAGGATGACCATCCATATCAGCTACTTCATGTGTGAATTTTAAAGCTTGTATCCTATGACTGGAGAAAATGCTTTACTTATTTCTATGTCATTGAGAATTTTTGTTACCTACATTTTTACTACTATGAATAATATCACAATAAATGTTCCTCTCTATAAAGCATTGTCCATATCTCTATTTTTTCTTTGGATAAACTTCTAGGAAGAGAATCTTATGGACATTGTAAGCCAACAATATACTGGAAAATACACTTTCACAAAGTTCTACTGTAAAACAGTATTTAGTCCATGATAACAAAACAATATAACACTGTGCATTGTAAGTTTTTTATAAAACTTTGCAAATAAAAATTTGCTAATTTGACAGGCAAGAATATTTTACTGCTTACTGTAGTAAATACATTGGCACTCAATAAGTAGTATTTATTGCAAGTCCTTATGGCATTTTTTTGTTTCTAATTCTGCTCTTCCTATTTGGATTAACAAGTTGGGAAAACATTTATATGCAGTAATGATGTCACAGACTGGTATTTCCCAGGTTCAATGGTATTGATGTTGATATATTGATAACTACATACTCCTGGGGCTATGTGACTTCATTGAGAGGCATTCTGCTCAGACTTTTGGAAGGCTGAACTGAATTACCAGCTACTGTTCTGCTGGACTGGTGTAAGTGTAGGACAGTGAGATGGACCATACTTTGAAAATAGGTGTACAATGTGTGCCAGTGCTCTAACAGCAGGCACAACAGTTCCATGTGCATGCACCAAGCTCTGGCTCAGAATATACTATAATGTTATTATAACACTATTGCTATAAGAAAAAATAACATTCTTTTGGCCAGGGGATACATAAACATAAACATTCCCAAGTAGTTTCTGAGACTGATCGGAAAGCAGTCAATGCCCTAGAATTTGCCCAGCCTGGTAGAGAAAATGTTTCCAATGATCTCAAGAAGTTCAATGTGAGGAGATATAAAAGACTAACCTTCATACACAAAATATAAGCACACACAGGTGACAACATGTTAAAATCCAGTCTGGCACATACACATGCACACATGCTGTTAGGTTTAGAGCAATCTGAATTGGAATTAGTAGTCGATGAATGGTCATGTAAAGATTCTCTAGGGAATGAGTTTTAAAACCTGAAAGGGTCTCCAGTAGCCCAAGCTTTTAATAGTGGTTGTGACACTTATTAACTGAGAGACCTAAGTAAGTTGCTTAAATTCTCTAATCTTTGGTAACTGTATAAATCAAAGTAATAATGGATTCTTCCATCGAATTTATTATCTTACAGTTGTGCAGACTGGAAGACTGACATGAGTCTCACAGAGCTAAAATCAAGGCATCAGCAGGACTACATTCTAGAGTGCATATGGGAGAATCAATACCCTTGTCTTTTCTCCTTCTAGAGACTGACCACATTCCTTGGCTCATGGTCTCCCTCCCTCTGCCATCATCAACGCCAGCAATAGTGGATCAAGTCCTTCTAATGCTGCCACCTCTCTGGTTCTCCACTTTTAAGGAATCTTGTGATTAGAATGAACCCACCAAGATAATCTAGGATAATGTCCTCATCTCATCTCTTCAACTTTAATCACATCTGCAAAATCCCTTCTGCCATGTAAAGGTAATGTATTCACAGGTTCCAGGCATTAGGAGATGGATATCTTTGGGGGCCATTATTTTTTCTACCACAAACATTTCATAATACCTTAGGCAGAGAATGCATAGTAAAATGTTGTTGTTATATTATAAAGAATGAAATATTTCAGGCCAAGATATTGTCTTGGTGAAACAGACTTGGTAGTAGGGAAAGTTAAGGATAGAAGCAGAGAGAATGGTTAGGAAACTACTGAAATTATCCAAGTGAGAGATATCCAATTATCTGGTGCCTCAGAAGGGGGATGAAATTTTGGAGGTGATGAAGAGTGATTACATTCCAGTTATAGTTTCAAAAGTATTAGGATTTGCAGGTTTATATGCAGAGTGTAAGAGACAGAAATCAAGGATGGAGTCTAAGACCCATATGCTCTAGAGTGGTGCAGAAATGGTGGGAACATCTGAGAATCTAAAGGGGCCATAAGTAGAGAAGACAGACAGCCTATAGCAATCTGCAGGTACTCTATTTATTCAAGACTAAAGAGGGCAAATGTCACCTCATATCAGATTGCATCACTGGCCAGATCCATCACCCACATACTCAAATTCCTTGGTACAATCTAAGATCCACAAAATTTAAACACAAGTGGGAAGAAACCCAAATTACTGTTGTTAGTTTCCTTCCAGCTAGTAGGCTGGGACTCTAAACAGAAAATATATTGAATTATGAAAAAGAAAATTATTTATTTTCTGCACACAGTTGTAGACTGAGATTTCTACCTATGATATTCTCCAAGCACTTGGTTCATGCCTCTACAATAATATTATCATTGATTATCAGTATTGGTAATTATCAGTTAACTGTGTATTTCTTTTTTTTTTTTTCCAACGTTTATTTATTTTTGGGACAGAGAGAGACAGAGCATGAACGGGGGAGGGGCAGAGAGAGAGGGAGACACAGAATCGGAAACAGGCTCCAGGCTCTGAGCCATCAGCCCAGAGCCTGACGCGGGGCTCGAACTCATGGACCGCGAGATCGTGACCTGGCTGAAGTCGGACGCTTAACCGACTGCGCCACCCAGGTGCCCCGTAACTGTGTATTTCTAAACTAAACTAAGAGACCCTGGACACTAATAACTATGTTGTATTCCCCCCTTTTTTAAATCTCTGGCACTTAGCATGATGTTTGGAATATAGGACCCTCTTATGCAATATTATCTGGCATGTATGTATACATGAGTAAATTATGTTTTCTCCTACTTGTAAAAGAGAGTCTGCTAAGAAGCACAGGTAGGCTTATGAAACAGAACTGCCATGAATAGCAATAGATGCTAAGAAGTTATGGAGAGGAGTGTGATTTGCACTCACCAGAGGAGATGACTTTTAGTGAGTTAGTATACTTTTTAGAATCCTCTTCAGAGTGACTGCCCATGGGCATGGATTTCTTCTTACAGTGATGATAATTTTCTAAAATTAGACCATGATGATGCTTATGGTACAACTCTGTGAATTTACTGTGAACTATTGAATTCGTACATTTTAAACAGGCGAATTTTATGATCTGTGAATTATATCTCAAAATTGTTTCTACAAAAAACACTTCAATAAAAGGGCACAAGGAAAAAAATTACATCAGCCTAAAAAGCACATAGTCACAATAAGTAATTGCATAATAGAACAGACAAAGACTGTATAAGGCAAAAGAAGTCTTCTGGGAACCACCATACCCTGGAGACACAGTGAGTGACACCACTGCCAGGAAGAGACCTTTCAGCTCTGGTCCTGTCTCTATCCAGGCTGGAACAAGTCTTCTCATAAACTTGGTCCTCCCCCGGAATCTAAAGCCTCCTCAGCTTTCTGAGCCTAAAAGAGACCAGCAAAACTGCTGTAGAAACTCTGTAAGTAAAACCATTTTGTTCGATGAAAACGTTTGACTGTAGGCAAGCTGAACTTTTTTATCCACAGGAAGAATTTCCTCACAATGTGCAGAATTAGATTAGATAGTGAGATGGTGGGCTGATATGGACAGTAGAATTTATAGAATTATTTACTCTCAGGAAACCTGCAAAGAAGAGGCATTTTGTTCTGCCCAGCGTACGTTGGACAGCCTGTGGTTTGTTAAGCAAATGGCTCTATTAGAGTGCTTATATGTTTATCATAAGAGTGCTTATATGTTTATGTTAGTGGTTTGGTGCTTGAGAAAACCAAAGAGGTTGTCAGGAGTTGAAAAGTCATTTCTAAGCCCAATTATGCCTACTAAAAATTTTTTAAAAATACCAATTTTGAACACCTACTGCATGCCAAGCACAGTATTAGGCACTGTATACAGTCTACCTTCTAGATGGAGAAACTGGATCAAAGAAAGTTTATACTACTTGTACACAAAACAATAGTTTTCGGGAGCAGGAGTGTTGAAGTTTTTTTTTTAATTGGGTTTAAAACCCCAAGTCTGACATTCATTAGCTGTGTGTAATTCTGAATATGTTTCATAACCCCTCTGATACTCAGTTATCAGGAAAAGGGAATCAAAGTGAATTTAATAATACTTGCCAAATGATGTTGTAGTAAGCATTGAAAGAATGTTTCTCAAGTGCTTAGCTCTGCAACATTCACAAAATAAGTTCTAAGAAATGGTAGCTGCTGTTATGAGTAATTTTTTTTATTATTATTGCTATAAAGAGTCTTAAAAGTAGTTATGTTTAAGCAAGGATCTGAACCCAGGTCAGTCACATGCTACAGTGATGCCATGAGCAATGGCTTGGACAATACTGATAATGCTATATGCTCTGTTTCAGCAGCTAAAGACATAGCCACAAGCTATAGCTCACAACACTAAAACGAAAGAAGAGCATCACTGTGATCTGAGAGGGCAGGAAAATTAAGAGACTCTAGCTTATATCTCACATGTGAAAAGGAAGGTTGTACATGGATTGGAGAGGACGGATTAAACAGATTCCAGGGTGATGGCAGCATGAAGAGTTGTTTGGGGGAATTTTGGTACCTCTCCCTAATAATATCTATTAGTCCCCCTTTATTCTTTGATATGAACAGATAAGTTTTCCAGTTAAGAAAAGCACAATGAAATGCAACTTCAAGTACCCACTACAAACCACATTGCTATTACTTAGCCTTCAAACATAAACCTCCTCATTCTCCAGTTTTTGACATTTTAGAAGTAAAATCAATAAATATTTTAAAAACATTTGCACGTAGGGGATGAGAGGGAGAAGATTTTGTGTGTGTGTGTGTGTGTGTGTATGAAGGCAGTAACTCTGATTAGATTATTTGTTCGAGTTTGATGTCATTTACTGATAAATGAGGCAGAAGAGAGAGCACCAGGTTTGGAATGGGGAAAGGAATGAGTTCTGTTTGGCTCATATTGAGGTGGAAGTGTCTGGGAGATAATGGGTGGGGTATGCCTCAACGGTAGATAAAGTAGTTTATTCACCTTTTATTCACTGGCACTTAGCAGAGAGCTTGGACTTGTTCTCCAAACTGCTGCCTGTTAGTTTTCCCAAAACGCCTATTTGATCATCTCACTCTAGTTCCATGATTCATTACTGCCTTCGAATTTCAGCCCAGACATTTTACCATGGCTTCAAAGATCCTGTTAACTTTTGAACTGTAGAACTCAGGAAAAGCTATAATTAGATTTCAGATTTACGCATCATCTAGATATAAGTGCTATTTATAGCCTTGGGAAAAACTAAGATATTCCAAAGAGAGAATACTGGACAGCAAGAAAAGAACAGGGGTTTCTTGAAAGAAAAAGACTCCTAAAGAACAACTGAAAAGACAAAGAACAAAACCACTGTTTGATAAACAGATTTTTAAAAAACCTACAGAATTACTATCATTGAAGCTAATGAAGGAGGATTTCAAAGAAAAGTTGCCAAAAACTGTGAAAATTTGAGATGAGGGAGAGGAAAACAAATCTGAAAATAAACATTTGGACCTGATATTTAGAAAGCCATTGGTGACATAAGTTGGAGAATTTCCTGAGTCACTGGAAAAAGAACCCAGATTGTCACTGAAGGTGAAGGAAAAATAAAGCCAGGCAGATGGTCCTTCAAAGAACATTTTTGTCATTGCAAAAGGTAAGGCAGTAACTTGAGGGAGAAACAAGGTTTGTGTTTTATTTCACTTACTAGCAAAGCACAGTGGCCAACTGTGAAAGATGGTCAATATATTTTAGTTGAATTGAATGTGTTGAAAATTATCTATATAAATGTGTGGGAAGTTTTCATTAATGGTTTGGGGTATAAGTTGAGTATTGAAGTGAAGCTGCATAAAAGGAGCCACTGGTACTATTGAAGATACTAAAGAAGGAAAGGAATTTTCTTGGAGTTAAGGGAGAAGAAATGAAGAATGATTTACTTATTCATAAAATATTTGGAAATGCCTAGCTCTTGGTGCTCTGCAACTAAGGAGAAGTTCCTTCTCCTTTCTGTGGAATGCAAGATATTCATGTCCTGGCCTGTGAATTTCTCTAGCTTACCTCCCATGTCACCCAGATCATTTTTACGTCTCCAGAATTTTAATTTTCTTGTAGTTGTCCAACAAACTTTCTGTGCTATTATTTCATTCAGTTTCTGTTCATGTTGTTATCTATGTCAAGAACACCCTTTTCCTCATCTTCATCCTTATAAACTTACATTCATCCATCAAAACTTCACACAATTATAATTCATCTTCTTGGTTAAGAGTTCTTGGAATAAATTCCTCTTGACACACACAGACACATTCATGTATACGCACACTCAGAATCTGTCACTCCACACTATTCTGTCTTATCACTTAGAAATACCTTATCCTGTGTACTCTACAGCTAGTGGTATTTCTTTGACTCCTCCTATTATGCAGTGTGCCTACTACAGTGCCTCGCATGTAGTACGTGTTCAAGACTGGTAAGTTTTCTTTTTCACAGGAGTCACTGGGCTCTTATTAAAGATAAAGTTTTCAGCCTTAAGAAGATGAGGTGTTGACAACCTCTCTGGTTTTCTCAGGCACTAAACCTCTTTTATTTTTCTTGCTTCATATCCTTAGTGCTAAAACAATACCCAGTGAGCTCCCAGTTTGATACTATAATGAACTAAGTGTTGATGATGGTTGATCAAGAGCTTAAATGGAGTTGTTGGCTATGAAAAGGAATAAGGAATCTTCTATGTCTACACCCAGCATGGATGAGGAGAGGGTACAGGAAGACCAGCTGTAGAGCAACGGAAAGGAAGGAATTTGAGGGAGTTCTCTTCCCTCTGCCAGACTCAGCTCAGATTAGTTCAGCCTATACTTTATGTTCTTATTCTAATCACTCAACAAGAAAGGGAAGGGGAAAAACTGACAAGAAGAACAAAAATGTTCAATGAATAAATTGTTTGAATTAATAAAATAATGTAAAGTGAGCCATGGAGAAATAATGAAGAAAGAGAAATTATTCAGATAGCAATTTTTAAAAATGAACTCTTGGAGTGCCTGGGTGGCTCAGTCAGTTGAGTGTCTGACTTCAGCTCAGGTCATGATCTCACAGTTAGTTCGAGCCCCACACTGGGCTCTGTGCTGACAGCTCAGAGCCTGGAGCCTGCTTTGGATTCTGTGTCTCCCTCTTTCTCTGCCCCTCCCCCACTCACGCTCTGTCTTTCTCCCTCTCTCAAAAATAAATAAACATTTTAAAATTAAAAAAAAAAAAGATCTCTTATAAAATTTCCTGGAACTCAATAACAAAAGTTACAACTCAAACATTGCATGTCATAGTAATAATCATCGTAAAAGTCTTCATAATAGCCAGACTTGAGTGACACATATGGAGGTGTTCTGCACCTCCATAACCCTCTTTGTTATTCACCACTATACACTAGATGGTGAAGTTATTTATCAACAGTGCTATTATTTCTCCCTCACTTGATTTTAAATTCTTTAAGAGAGATTTTGTTGGTTTCTAACACTACACTATGCATAAAGTAGGTGCTCAGTTAATGTCCCTGAGAGTATAAGTCATGAGCAAAGGAAGAGATATTATAGATTCATTCTGGCTCAACACTTCCACATATACCATTCTAAAAGCTTTGATTGAACACTTCCTTTCTACTTACAGAAAGCATAGCAATCTTTCAATCACTTATTTTCCTGAGAAGCCTTCTCAAGATACCCCAAACCTTTTATACACAATTGAACTGTTCCCTTTTTCATAATTACTCTAGCTCCCATGGACCCCAGGAAGTTGCTAATGTCAAAAACTGAGACCTGCGTTCTGGAAATTAATGGTAAATACACAGGTCAAGGACTTGTGGAAAATGAGATAATAATAATAATAATAATAATAATTTAAAATAAAATCATCACAAGTACTATTAATTTAACAAGTAGATTTTTAGATTGCCATTCTGATCAATATATATTTTTTAAAAGCTAAATAGAGTTACTAAGAATGTTTTTCAGAAATCAATGTGTTTACAAAAAGTGCTAATAGAATTTGTTAAACCACAAATTTGGTAAACTTGTTAACTTTCAAAATTTCACAATTAACTGAAATGCATGCCAGTTGAACAAATCTGTATCCAATTCATTTCTGTGTAATGTTGGTTGTATCATGACACTCAATAAACAGTCATTGGAAGCAGTGTCAAAAAGAAAATGCTCCCTTTCTTAATGAATATTCCCTTTCTGTCAACTTTTATTTCTATTAAGAGGTTGTATAATACATTTCTGACAGTGATTTCATTGGTTCCCTGAGGATATTCTCATGACTCTAAACTGTAGTCTAAAGTTATAGTTCACTCTTTGGGTCAATTCATGTAACTTAGCATTTCTTTTTCCTCTAATTTTTCATTGATCTCAATTTTAAAAAGTTCCCAATTTTTAAAACTAAGATTTCTTTAGGGAATCCTTGAGGCACTTTATCTGGGTGAACTTGAGTGGTTGGGAAACACTTAGGTTCCCCTGACAACCAGTTACCTTACTGACTGAACCCTCTCCAGTCATAGCCCTAATGTCTGTTTTCCCAAGACCCCCTCTTCCAACTCATACATGCCCATCTGACTAGCCTGCAATTCTGTACTCAATGAAAAAAGAAATGCAATGTTCACAGTAAAGTTAATATCTTTTCTTCCAAAGCAAAATAGTAAAATTCTATTAAATATCTCCTGAGAAGTATGTCTTAACAGAATGTAAAACAGCTAGTCTTCAGGCAGATTGAAGAGAGGAATATATTTGAATAAGGCAGCATGCTATACCATATGGGGGGCAGAGGCCTCTGTCTCTATGGTGGTAGATCTGTGTTCTAACTCCATTACCCAAATGAAACACCAGATGTTATACTGCAAGTGTCAATTTAAAGATTAGATACCATAGATATCTGCACATGACTGCACCCAGTGCCTAAGCCATTTATTATTATTTCATATGTGTTGCTTTATATCATAACCATCTCTTTCTCAATATTTTCTGGCTTCCCAAATTGTAAGCTTATCTGTCTCCTATACTTAAGGCTGATGTACTATCGTTGTTCCAACAGTCCCAGTCTATTTTTCTCTGGTGCCAACTACACAGAAAAACTAAACTGCTACCTCTTTATCACATTTGGAAGTCCAGAAAGGATGAAATATTATTTTTTAAAAAAAAATTTTTTTTTCAACGTTTATTTATTTTTGGGACAGAGAGAGACAGAGCATGAACGGGGGAGGAGCAGAGAGAGAGGGAGACACAGAATCGGAAACAGGCTCCAGGCTCTGAGCCATCAGCCCAGAGCCTGATGCGGGGCTCGAACTCACGGACCGCGAGATCGTGACCTGGCTGAAGTCGGATGCTTAACCGACTGCGCCACCCAGGCGCCCCAGGATGAAATATTATTGACCTATGTTTAGTAGGGTGTCTTCACTTAGTCTAGTCATCTCTGGCTAGACAAGTGAGGGAAAAGGTCACATAGTATAAACATAACTACCAACAAAGGGTCCCAGGACAGAAAAATGATGGTCTGGGACACATACAAGAATGATACCTACTACAGAAGTTGAAATCTTACAATTCCTTTATCAATTTAAGTGAGTAATTCACTTTTACATAGTATATAAATATTCATCTTTGGTTTGTTTTTGATAACATTATTTATAATTAGATTAATACAAAAAATATAGTTGTTGTTTCAGAGTTTCATCTTGGAACTCTGTATTTTTATTTTTTTTTAATTTTTTTTTCAACGTTTATTTATTTTTGGGACAGAGAAAGACAGAGCATGAACGGGGGAGGGGCACAGAGAGAGGGAGACACAGAATCGGAAACAGGCTCCAGGCTCTGAGCCATCAGCCCAGAGCCTGACGCGGGGCTCGAACTCACGGACCACGAGATCGTGACCTGGCTGAAGTCGGACGCTTAACCGACTGCGCCACCCAGGTGCCCCAGAACTCTGTATTTTTAATCCAGCATGTCAAACTTCCAGAATATCACATCTACGTCCATCACTTTCCTGCTAACTGGTGTTCCTGGGCTGGAAGTCTTCCACACCTGGATCTCCATTCCTTTCTGCTTTCTCTACATAACCGCCCTCTCAGGAAATAGCCTGATTCTCTTTGCCATTGTCACTCAGCCCAGCCTCCACGAACCCATGTATGATTTCCTCTCCATGCTGTCCACCACTGACCTCGGCCTGTCCATATCTACCCTGGTCACCATGTTGGGTATATTCTGGTTTGATGCCAGGGAGATCAGCTTTAATGCCTTCTTGTCACAGATGTTCTATATTAAACTCTTCACTGTCATGGAATCTTCAGTGTTGTTGGCCATGACCTTTGATCATTTTGTGGCCATCTCTAATCCACTCAGGTATGCCACCATTTTAACTGATTCCAGAATAGCTCAAAGTGGAGTGGCAACTGTCATCAGGGGGACACTAATGCTAACACCAATGGTAGCACTTCTTAAAAGACTGTCCTTCTGCCACAGCCATGTGCGCCACCACTCCTACTCCTACTGCTTCCACCCTGATGTAATGAAGCTCTCGTGCACAGACACTAGGATCAACAATGCAGTTGGGCTGACTACCATGATCTCTACTGTTGGTGTTGACTCAATCCTCATCCTCCTTTCTTACATTTTGATTATTAAGACTGTCCTCAGCATTGCATCCCCAGAAGAGAGGAAGAAAGCCTTCAGCACATGTATTTCCCATATTGGGACTGTTGCTATTTTCTATTTTCCATTGATCAGTCTGTCCTTTGTTCACAGATTTGGGAAATGAGCCCCAGCCTATGTTCATACAATGATTGCTAACACCTACCTCCTGATCCCTCCTGTAATGAACTCCTTCATCTATAGTGTGAAGACCAAACAGATACACAGAGCTATGATAAAAATTCTCCATTCCAAAGATACATAGAATCATAGAATTCTAGTGGTCTACGTTATGATTTTAAAAACAAAACTTGTGATCATGAAACAAAAATTTAAAATTAAATCTGGAATATATGTAAAACATCAGCTACCTTGACCCTTTATTTTACAGATGAGGAGACAGAGACTTGAAGATAGAAGGGATGAATGGTGTAAAGTCCTAAGTCTAGAATTTCTCCCACCCACCACTGTTTGTTCTAAACTGTTTATCCTGCCAACAGACTATATCTTCTTACTTGGTCCTCTTTATAGCAGTTAGAATGACACATTATGAGAAAGCCACTCCTTTATGAGAAATAGGTAGTATTTTCTTAACTGTAATAATAATTTTTACTAACAGGGGCGCCTGGGTGGCTCAGTCAGTTAAGCAATTGACTCTTGCTTTCAGCTCAGGTCATGATCTTGCAATTACTGAGTTCAAGCCCCACATCAGGCTCTGTACTGACAGTGCACAGCCTGCTTGTGACTCTTTCTCTCCCTCTCTCTCTCTCTCTCTCCCCCCACACACACTCTCTCTCTCTAATAAACTTAAAAAAAATAATTTTTACTAACATTATTTCTTTTGACTAGTCATGGTTCTTAGTGTTTTTTTACATTTATTAACACATCTAAAACAATATTATAAGGTAGTTATTTCTTTGATCAATGAAAAAACTGAGGCACAAAAATGTTAAGTTACTTGCTTAAACATCTCATAAATAACACAGCATACTTCACATGCATGCAAACTGACTCCAGGATCCCCAACACTCCTAACTTCAACTATATTTTTACCTATAATAATATAATACATATATAATTATATATACACATACATATGATTATATAGATATAGATATAGATATAGATATAGATATAGATATAGATATATATCCATGTAATTTGTATTTGGGTGACATAAAGAAGCAAAACAGGGGCGCCTGGGTGGCACAGTCGGTTAAGCGTCCGACTTCAGCCAGGTCACAATCTCGCAGTCCGGGAGTTCAAGACCCGCGTTGGGCTCTGGGCTGATGGCTCAGAGCCTGGAGCCTGTTTCCGATTCTGTGTCTCCCTCTCTCTCTGCCCCTTCCCCGTTCATGCTCTGTCTCTCTCTGTCCCAAAAATAAATAAACGTTGAAAAAAATTAAAAAAAAAAAGAAGCAAAACAAACAAACAGACAAATAACAAACAAAAAAACCCACAACTCTATCCTTTAGAAATTTTCAACCACATTATGGAGAAAAACCCCAAAATAGAATTTTCTAACCTGAAAAGTACAAATGTATTTCTACCCGATTGTTCTTTCCCAACTAAACATATTCCAGAATTTCTCTTTGCTTTCCACCAACTTTCTGCCCCAGCAGAAACTGAAAAATGACTAACAACTGCAAATGAATTTCACTTTGTATCATTTACTTGGAAATGTTCAATTTGTGGCCATATGCTTAACATAGAGGCTTAATCCAACAAGTTAATTATTTTTTCCAACCTGGGTATGTCCATTAATTCTCAAATATTTACAGCACATGTTTCAATGACACATTGATATCACTTGGTAAAGTTGGCCCCTTAAGGTGGTATCAGTTCCAGCAAGGAAGGAGTAGTCCGTCATATCTACAGGAAGTTTATTAGGTGACAACAGTACTATAATAAAAAGGATGGTGTGAAAATTCTCAGTATGTTTGACAATAACATTTTCAGTCTCAATTATTGCTGGTCTTCACTTCCCTGATCTTTGTATGCTGGAAAGTTCCAGGATTTTGTTCTCAGACCTGATTTTCTCTGTTATATTCCCATTTTTGGTTATCTCATCTAGCATAATGGCTTTAAATACCATCAACATGCTGGCAAATCCCAAACTAATATTTATAGTCCAGACTCATATGCTATATATCAGTACTCCTACTAAAATGTTTAACAGTCATCTCAGATTATCATGCCCCAAACCATATCCTAATATTCACATAACCACATCTTCCCTAACTGAGAAATTCTATTTTTCATGTTGCTGATATAGAACTCTTGGAGCTATTTCTGACACCTGTCAGTCTTTCCCACTCCACATCCAAACTATCAGCAAATGCTGATGACTCTTTCTTTCAGATATTCCACATATGGATATCTGGAATCTAGCTTCTTTAAACCACCTCTGATGCTACCACCATGTTCCAAGCCAACATTATCCTGGACCTGAAATATAATAGTCTCCTGGTAGATCTTTCTTCAGCACTTTTGCTTTTTTGAAAAAAATGTTTATTTATTTACTTTTGAGAGAGACAGCAGAGGAGGGGCAGAGAGAGAGGGAGACAAAGAATCCCAAGCAGGCTCCACACTGTCAGCACAGAGCCTGACTTAGGGTTTGAATTTACAGTGAGATCATGACCTGAGCCAAAATCAAGAGTCAGATGCCTAACCAACTGTGCCACCCAGGCACCCCACCACTTTTGCTTTACTATCTATTTTACCCATGGTAGTTAGATTTTTCCTTTTTTTTTTTAATGTTTTTATTTATTTTTGAGACAGAAAGAGACAGAGCACGAGCAGGGGAGGAGCAGAGAGAAGGAGACACAGAATCTGAAGCAGGCTCCAGGCTCTGAGCTATCAGCACAGAGCCCAACGCAGGGCTCGAACTCATAGACTGTGAGATCATGACCTGAGCTGAAGTTGGACGCCCAACCGACTGAGCCACCCAGGTGCCCCTAGAGTGATTTTTATTTTTAATTTTAGAGAGAGAGAATGCATAAGCAGGGGAGGGGGACACAGAGAGAGAGAGAGAGAGAGAGAGAGAGAGAGAGAGAGAGAACCCCAAGCAGGCTCCACACTCAGTGTGGGGCCCAGCACAGGGCTCAATCTCACAACCCTGGGATCATGACCTGAGCCAAAATCAAGAGTCAGGCACTCAACTGACTGAGCTACCCAGGCACCCCTAGAGTGATTATTTTAATACATAAAAAAGATCATACCACTTCCTCTGTTCAACATATCCCAGTGTCTTATCCAGGGAAAATTCACAGTCATTATAATATCTCATGAGGATCTATATGATTTAACTACCCTGTACCATCCCAATTTCATCTCCTACTACTCTCCCCTTTATTCATTCTACTATACCCGCACTAGCCTCCAAATATTTCCTTAAACCCACCAACCATACTTCAACATCGAACTTCTCACTTTCTGTCCTCCCTACTTGGAATGTTCTTCCCCAAACACCCTCATGGCTTACTGCCTCAACTCATGCAGGTCTCTAAGTGTTACCTTACTACAGGGCCCTTGACATTAAAAATAACAACAACAACACTCACGCAATTCCTGTCTGCATTCACTCTCTTCATTACCTATTTTGTTTTTAGTCCCTGGTATTCCTCTCCCCCACCAAAATAGTTATTTATTCTCTAGTTTCCCCATTACAAGGTAAAATCTTTGAGAATAAGAACTTTGTTTCATTCATGCTGTCTTCCAGACCCCAAACTAGGGTCTGCCACATAATAAAATAATAACAACCCTGGATGACCTGGCTCTATTTAGGTCTCAAGCCTCATCACCTGCCCTCTGTTCAGGGCTGCAGGCACTACAAACCACTTGCATTTCTTACCCGTGATTGCTCTGGGTCACTTACAACCCTTTGCACAAGCTGTTACCTCCCTCTGTAGCACCCTCACTATCTCCCTTCTCCTGACTTAGAATAGAAGTGACTTAATCTCAAAGGCATTTCCTGACTTCTCAAGTCCATCTGGTGTCCTTTCCAGGTGCTTCTGCAGAACTTTGTGCCTCTTTCTCAGGACATCCCTTTTCAGACCCTACTGTAACTACTTCCTCACCACAGATTCTGTGCCCACTTCCTATGACCAGGGACTATGACTCATTCATTCACTGTTGGAAAGAAGTGAAAAAGTTCAGATGATGTACATTTACAGACTTGATATTTATTTGTTTGTGGGGGAAGAGGAAGGGAAACTTAGAGAAGAATGATGAGGTACACAGAGTCCTAAAAATCAGAGTAAGAAGGAACGTCAGTCTAAAAAACCAGATAGCCAAGATGATCATAGTACTTCTACAGATATTTCTCCCCTACCTCATCACCCCCTACATACACACTAACCTATGGACAGACCCACTATCCAACAATCCTGGAAACTTGGAAGCTTTTATCACTAGGAAGTGGGTAATTTGGACAATTTGGGAATAGGTGATTTGAAGAGCAAATGTCACCTCTGACCAAGGTAGACAAGCTCATAATGAATTAGAAAAGTTCCTGAAAGCTGAGGTGAGTAGTATACACATAGCTGCTATTGTAGCTACCTGAATTCATACTATAAGTAAAAATCCTTAACTGTCCTATAAAAAGTCCTATAAAGTCCTATATGATCCAATTCCCTATTATCTGATCCTATCTCCCTATTGCTCTCCTCTTTGTTCTCTCTGCTCAGACACACTGGCCTCCTTGTTATTCTAAACTCCCAGATACACTCCCCTCTCAGCTTTGTAGCTTCTGTTCTTCTTCCTCAGATAACCTTCCTCAGAGATCTCCATGGATATATTTCTCACTGTCTCCAGGCTTCTCCTCAAATGTCTCCATTTTGTGAGATATTCCCCCAACAACTTCATTTAAAATTTCAACTTTCATTCCTGGTGGTCTAGTGGTCCAGGAGCTCAGTGCCTTTTTGTGCATCCCTTCACCCTCTTTATGAAGAAACTGTTCTCAAACAGTTTTTTCAACTTTCAGGGGCACCTGGGTGGCTCAGTCGGTTAAGCATCGGACTTTTGCTCAGGTCATGATCTTGTGGTCCATGAGTTCGAGCCCCATATCGAGCTCTGGGCTGACAGCTCAGAGCCTGAAGCCTGCTTCAGATCTGTGTCTCCCTCTCTCTCTCTGCCCCTCCCATGCTCATGCTCTGTCTCTCTTTGTCCCTCAAAAATAAATAAATGTTAATTTTTTTTTTAAATTTCAACTTTCCACCCTAATATTTACCTATTCTCTTCTTCACTTTTTTTTTCTCTTTAGGTAGTCATAAGAAGAAACTATTTAGTTTCACATAATAACCTTGTACCATGTGTCCCTCTTACCAGGATGTATAATTCATGAGGGTGGACTTTTAAAAAAGAATTTTGTATTTCTTATTACATTGTAGACCCCTGATAAATATTCATTAAATGTGAGTGAATAAAGAATCAGCACACCTAGTTCTCCAACCAGTATTATCACGAATAACTCTGCAACCAAGGCAAAGAGCCTTTATCTCATCCATGCCTTATGTGTGCACCTAACACAGGTGCAATAGAGTGGCTTCCCTACTTCAAGGTCTATTTCATCAACTGAAAGAAAAGCTGGGAATGAAAATCTGAAGAAGTACACGCCCTTATTTTGACTTATGGAAATTACTGGTTTTGTGTACCCATCTTGGCTTTTAAACAGGATGTGAACTCCTAGAGCCCAAGGACATAACTATAGATCCATATTGCCTGTCACGTCTAGCAAAGTGATTAATGAGGAAACGCTCTAACCTCTGTTGCTAACTGGGGAAATGTGAGTTATTTGGAAGAGTGTGGATAGATTGTCTAAAGCCCTGTATGTGTAACTGTGGGAGTGACGGAAGAGTCAGTGCCCTCTTGTGATCACCTCCCCTCATACACACACCTAAAACAGTGGGATGGAACTGTAGAATGTTATGCTAAGTGAAATAAGTCATACAGAGAAAGACAGGTACCATATGTTTTCACTCCTATGTGGGTCCTGAGATCCTGTGACACCCACATGGACATGGAGATACTGTCCCCTGCCTGCTAAGCCCCAGGGGCCTCAGTTCATACTCCCACAGTCTGTCCCCATGGGCCTCCTAGGCAGTGCTATAAATAGGCCTGTGAAAGGGAGAGCCAGCTCCAGCTGCGCTCTCTCTCAGTAGGACTGCATGGTTTTCAAGCGAGTGCACTCTCGCCTGGGGTCAGGAAGCCAAAATTCCTGCCATCCTAAGAGACCTTGAGGACACCATAACTGTCTCATGGAAGGAGGGGAAAGCCCCTTTGTCCAACCCACATCTTCATGGGCCGAGAAGAAATGTCCCAGAGCACTGGCTGACAGTCCAGAAAGGCAAGTAAGAGTGAATGCAACAGCCACATTCAGACCCAAAGAGAAGCTGAAATTGGTCCTAGACAGAGGTCACTTTAGGCAGAAGGCCAGACAACATGGGAGAGAGACATGAGGTCTTCTGGGATAGGTAACTGGGGAGACAAGATAATGGTTCAAAGTCTTAGACTGTTACCAGCAAAGCAGAAAAGATGCCCTGCGGAAAGAGGAGTCAGGAAAGGATCCAACTCTGTGGCCAACAGAGACCCTTATATCTGTGGGTACTCACATAGTAACATGTGCAAGAGGTTTTGGGAAAGGGGAAATAAATTACTGTGTTCCCCCTACTCCCCCTCCATGACTTTTCCTTCATTTGGGGCCCCATTTCTCTTGGAAACCAAGGTCCAATGAGCTGGCCTCCCTCCAGGGAAGTTTCCTTAGCATTACCCATACTTTTCAGCCTGACTTGTTTCGATTTCTGAATCTCCCACCCCAAGCTACCTATGATAGATACATAGATGACTGGATGGATACAAGACATAAGCTATCTTTCATCTCATTGAAGGATGCAATTATCTGTCTATGAAAAGGTCTTTTCATTCTCTGACAGAGGCTTGGGGCTAAGTTTAGGATTTCATATTTGCCAAGGAGAGTAGCTATTATGTCTTTGCATAAGATCTGAGGATAGGGAGAAGAGAAAATAGTGGTCAGAGGTATGAATTTGTGATCTTTGACTTGAGAATTTTGTGACCTTTGACTTGAATTTGTTCTCCCTTGCTTATCCACAATGAGGATAATACAAGTCACATCTTTTAGTTCCCATTTTATCACACAATATTTTAAGACTGCTGGTCTCCAAACCCTCCCCCTTAAAGCCAAATAAAAGAGAGACTCCCAGTTGCAGTAAGGACTCAGATTAGGAGTGAAGAAGAATCCTGAGAAAATGAACAGGTTTACCTAACTATCACTGATGAAGACACCTGCAGAGTTTCCCAAAATTCAGAGGCCCTAAGTGAAATAAGGGCCAAGACTTGAAGCCAAGTCTTTGGCTTTTTAGAAACAATTAGCTCTAAAAACCAGGGCACCTAGGGAGCCTAGCAAGGGAAAGTGTTTGATGAGGTCAAAGCCCAGGTATGTGGGTGGGAGGGCAGGGGCAGAGCCAGTGGGGGGCAGGACAGGGCTTCCAAAAGCAAAAAGTTTCCCCTAATATGAATGACTTGTTGGCAGAGGTTTCAAAAAAGACAAAGCTCTAGAAGGGTTAGGACTCAACCTAAGATCTCCTTGGGGTAAGGAATATGGCCTTGGAGGCAGCTGTCTTATGTGGAGATACACATCAGCCAGGAATAGAGAGAAGAGCCTTCACAAGGGACAATGCCAGGCAGCTAGGATCTGTTGGAGGCCACATACCCTCATCTGCTGGAAGCCAGGACCTTCATCCCCAGATAAGTCAGTGGAGGGAACTACTCCCAAAGGAGTTTCCTTATTTTCCTCAATAGATTGACTTGTGGGCCTCTTTTCCTTAGTGTTGTTTTTTTTTTTTTTCATTTTTAGAAAATTCCTGTTTTTGTGTTTCTTTCTTCCCTTGCTGGCCTTAGACCTAGGGACCTAAAATCCTGGAAATCTGAAGCAAAAAAAAAAAACCCAAAACCTATCCCCATTGTCTTGGTATACCCATTAATCCCTTCTCTAATTCCTACTTAATGTTTAAAAACAAAAGGATCATTTCTCTTCCCCTCCCATGCATTAAATGCACACTTTATGCTAACACTTATCCCAAAATTCTAATAATTTTGTTACTTGTCTATCTTCCACCATAGACAAGGCATCTGAAGGGCAAAAGATATGTCTTTTATCTCTGTGTCATGAGCATCTAGAAAATTGCCTTGTACATAGTAGATCATATAAGTAGATGCTTATAAAATGAATGAACAATTGAAGGAAAGGAAGGGAAGGAGAACACACCTGTAAAGGGGTTCCCAATAGGGTATCTGTTAACACTTATCTGAGAAAAGGACCACCCAGTATCCAGACAATGAAGGTGTGGGCCAGGAGTCTGAAGGAATTTGGAAAGGATACATTTTGGGATAAGCATTGTTCTCCCCAGGTTCCCTTTAAAAAATGTAAACGGACCTTGCGAATAGTAACTGATAAATGAATTTTTTTATGTTTATTTATTTTTGAGAGAGAAAGCACGAATAGGACAGGGACAGAGAGAAAGGGAAACAGAGGATCAAAAGCGGACTCTCCACTGACAACAGTGAGCCTGATGTGGGATTCGAAATCACCAACTGTGAGATCATGACCTGAGCCAAAGTCAAACACTCAACCAACTGAGCCACCCAGGCTCCCTGATAAATGAATTTTAACTACCATTTTCCCTTTGGAAGAGGACTTTAGAACTTATGAAAGAGTGTAAATGGCTTGGAAGAGTGGGAGGAAACAGTAGGAGAGGGAGAGCTGAGAAACATTCAGTTTCCAGGATTCCAGGGCTGGTCTCTCTGATTGTGCTCCATGTCCTAGCAGGCTAGCTGGCTGCCAGTGTGACCTCACCCTCTCCAGTGCCCCCTACTCGGTGCCAGCTATGAGTTCCTGCAATTTCACACATACCACCTTTGTACTCATTGGTATCCCCGGATTAGAAGAAGCCCATTTCTGGATCGGCTTCCCCCTGCTTTCAATGTATGCTGTAGCAGTGTTTGGAAACTGCATCGTGGTGTTCATCGTAAGGACGGAGCGCAGCCTGCATGCTCCCATGTACCTCTTTCTCTGCATGTTGGCAGCCATTGACCTGGCATTGTCCACATCCACCATGCCCAAGATCCTCGCCCTCTTCTGGTTTGATTCCCGGGAGATTACCTATGATGCCTGCATTGCCCAGATGTTTTTTATTCATGCCCTCTCAGCTATTGAGTCCACCATCCTGCTGGCCATGGCCTTTGACCGTTATATAGCCATCTGTCACCCACTACGCCACGCAGCAGTGCTCAACAATACAGTAACAGCCCAGATTGGCATGGTGGCCGTGGTCCGTGGATCCCTCTTCTTTATCCCACTGCCTCTGCTCATCAAGCGGCTGGCCTTCTGCCACTCCAATGTGCTCTCACACTCCTATTGCGTGCACCAGGATATGATGAAGTTGGCCTATGCAGACACATTGCCCAATGAGGTCTATGGTCTTACTGCCATTCTGCTGGTTATGGGCGTGGACGTCCTCTTCATCTCCTTGTCCTATTTTCTGATTATACGAACAGTTCTACAACTGCCTTCCAAGTCAGAGCGGGCCAAGGCTTTTGGAACCTGTGTGTCACACATCGGTGTGGTTTTAGCCTTCTATGTTCCTCTCATTGGACTCTCAGTGGTTCACCGTTTCGGAAAAGGCCTTGACCCCATCGTGCATGTTCTTATGGGTGATGTCTATCTACTTCTGCCTCCTGTGATCAATCCCATCATCTATGGTGCCAAGACCAAAAAGATCAGAACTCGGATGCTAGCTATGTTCAAGATCAGCTGTGACAAGGACCCTCAGGCTGTGGGAAGCAGGTGATCTTTACCACTTTTCCTTATCCTTAGTGGCTTGACATAATGATTTCCTAATACTAGCTTATTTCTAGTTGCCTATTTAATGATTTTTCCTGCTGTGGCCTCCAAATGAGGCTACCATGATTACCTTTCATAGGAAATTAGTTTTTATTAATTAAAATTCACAATTTTGGGATATAAATTCTTGAGCATCACAGCTGATGGTATAATTGGCAATATGTAGCAAGAAATTTTTAAAACTTATATGCTTTAATGCTTTCTCACTTTTGGAAATTTATCCTAACAAAATATCCCTAAATGCTGAAAGCAGTTTTTCATAAAATAGATTGGCTACACCACTATTAATCATATACTAAAGATTACAGGATATAATATATAAAAGTAAGGAATAGTAAATTTGAGTATGGTCCATTTATTTAATGAAATATATGTGGAACAATCCATATTAAAAGAATATTATGTGACCTTTAAAGACTCTGCTATAAAATGAAACATGCATATAATGTTAAAAATAAAATAAAAAGGACACATGATTGAAATTAACTTCAAAAGCAATCTATGCCTTCAAGGAAATGTGCTCAAATTAGTGACTCATTTTAGTTTTGACTTTCTAAATTTATCTATTATGGATGTCTTGTTTAAATGACATGTATAACTTTCAAAATGAAGAAAATGAAACTAATAATTTACACAAACCTAAGCTTGTCAAAGACCTCATTGTTGGTTTACTATGCAATATCTGAAAATTTATCTAAGCCCTACATAATAATGCTAATGAACCTGTCTTAAGTGCTTACCATGTTCTAGGCACTATACTAACTGCTTTAGAGATTTTATCTGATCTTCACAACAATTTTGGGGGGTAGGTACCATTTTTGTCCCCCATTACAAGTGAGAGAAATGAGCCTTTCATTAACAAGATAACTAAGTCATAGTTTGTGGGTGCTGTGCCAAGATTTGAAATTGAGTTTGATAACCAAATATAGTTACTTAATTTCCACATTATATTGCTTCCTGTTTAATAGATTCCATTTATTTCTTCAGCCTGTGCAAATCCTGTTTTCTCTCTGCTGTGTGTCTTCTAAGATGAGTGACTTTGTGTTGAGAGATAACCCTGCCCTCATGAGCAACAAATCCAGATTGCTCTTCGTGATTTATAGTCACCTTTCATGTTCTACAGCCTGTTTCTTTCCAGATTAAGGGAGAGTAGTTTTGTCTACTTATAGATTACATCTTCTCACCCATATCTCCCTTCTGTCAGTATATCCTGTATCTTTTAAACATTTCATATGTGTGGGTTTTAACTTAAGTATAAGACAATAAAATTTTATTTTAAATTTTGCTAAGTGTTATGCCTACTGTTTTTATATTTATAGAATCCTATAAATTCAGATTTGAAGATGCAGGAGATTCTCTAGTCTACTTTCCTAGTCTACCACAGGTATTGTTTGTACAACTGTGAAGATGCTGAATGCATCTTTTCTCAAGGTGGGATATTTCCATTTTATGGTTGAAATCAGATCTGATGAGAAGCTGAAACGTGACTACAATCATTGGGTCTCTTAGTAGCTTCACTGAATAAATGTTGGGTGGGAGATTTGGGTGGATATCATCCAATTGTGATTCCCTGCTCAGAGGCAGTCAAGTGGCCTCCAAAGTCACACAGCTAATCAACACAGATAGACTAGGACTGAGAGAAAGAACTAGAATGGAAGAAATGAGTGACTTCCCTAAAGAAACAAAGAGATGCCCATTCTCTGTAAAAGTAGAGATTCAGGTATTGGGACTCACCCTAAATAATGAGGACAGGAGACTCATTTAATGAGACTGAACCTCATTATGTCTCTCTCCACAACCTCCATCCTCTTCTATCTTCCTATGTATTACTCAACCTCAAATCATACCCTCCCACCCTAGTTCCATATGCCTAAGAGCATGGCCATATTGACAATTTAATAAAGTATGTATCTTTTGCTTTTAAATCTCTCATGGTATTCCACTGCAGCCCAACTTACTCATATTCTATTGCCATCTCCCCGACCCTTCCCTTTGCCCTAAGATTTTCATTTTTTTCTTTTAAACACTGCTTTTATTTTTTGTAAGTTTTAATTTAAATTCCAGTTAGTTAAAATACAGTGTAATATTGGTTTCAGGTGTACAATATAGTGATTTAACATTTTCATACAACACCCAGTGCTTATCACAACAAGTACACTCCTTAATCCCCATCACCTATTTCACCCATCCCCCCACCCACCTCAATTCTGGTAACCATCAGTTTGTTCTCTATAGTTAAGAGTCTGTTTCTTGGTTTGCCTCTCTCACTCTCTCTCTCTCTCTCTTTGTCTTTGTTCATTTATTTTCTTAAATTCTATGTATGAGTGAAGTCATATGGTATTTGTCTTTCTTTTACTAACTTATGCTAAGTGAAATAACATTTTCATTTTTTAAAAATAGTCCAAAGACTGGGGCACCTGGGTGGCTCATTCCGTTAAGCAGCCAACTCCTGATTTTGGCTCAGGTCACGGTCTCAAGATCATGAGTTTGAGCCCCATATCAGGTTCAGTGCTCACAGTGCAGAGCCTGCTTCATATTCTCTGTCTCTGTCTCTGTCTCTCTCTCTCTCTGGCCCTCCCCCACTCACGCTTGCTCTCTCTCTCTCAAAATAAATAAATGTTAAAAGAATTGTTTAAATAAATAAAAAATAAACAAAAGTAGTCCAGAGACTTGTTTGCCAATATTCACAGCAACACTATATTCACAGTAGCCAAAAAAGTGGAAACAACCTAAGTGTTCATTAACAGATGAATAAACAAAAGGTGGTATATACATACAATAGAATATTATTCAGCCATAAAAAGGAATAAAATTTAGATACATATGACAATATAGATAAACCCTGAGAGCATTATGCTAAGTAAAACAAGCTACACTCAAGAGGACAAATACTGTTTGATTCCACTTACATGAATATGTAGAATAGACAAATTTATAGACACAGAAAGTAGAATAGAGGTTACCAGGGGCTGGGGGAACGGATGATGAGGTGTTATTTAATGAGAACAGAGTTTCAATTTGTACTGATGAGAAAGTTCTAGAAATAGATAGTGGTGATAGTTGCACAACAATGTGCAACTAATTTAATGCCACTAAATTGCACACTTAAAAACCTGCTAAAGTGGTACATTTTGTGTTATGTTTCTTTCACCACAATAAATGGTCACCAAAGAAAAAAGGCAAATTTTTCATTAGCATTATCAATTTTTTATCAAGAACATGTTGAAATGATTGTATTTTGGATATACTGGGTTAAAGAAAATACCCTTTTATAAAAGTAACCAATAAGGATGATATTTAATCTCTTGTATTAAGGGAAGGAAAGAGCTCTAGGATGGGATTTATGAGCTCAGAGGTATAGTTCCTATTCTGCCTCTAGGTGGGTGACCTTGTCTAATTCACATAATCTCTCTGAATTAACTCTATAAAACAAGGTGATTAAATTAGATAATCTCTGAATCCCATCCCATTCTAAATATAATGTGCTCTGAACATTGAGAAGTCTTAAACAATTCCAAAGGGCCTGTAACTGAAAACCTGCAGGGACTCCTAGAAACTGCCTTCTGATTCACATTAAGACAGCCAAGCCCCTTCCCTGAGGCCACACCTGCTATTTGCCCAAAGGTAGTATTTATCAATTCTATCACCAACCCCTAATTCTGCCAATTAAGACTCTTTCAAAACTCAAAACTGCTCTCAATGGCAGGGATTTTCCACCCTAGAAAATATTCACAAGTTCCCTAAAAGGAAGCTCAATCCAATAGAAAGAGCAAACAGTTTTGTGGCTCATCAAATCAATTCACCCTCTGTGAGCCTTGTTTGCCTCATCTGTTCTTAGGGATAATAACACTATCTACCCCTCAGGGTTTTAGTGAGAATTATGTGCAATAATCCACATATAATGCTTAGCACAGTATTTAGTACATAGTTTGAACTCAATAAATACTCATTATTATCATTACCATGGAGAGGGCAGTGGGTGATAATCCCTGACTCACAGGGATATTGAAGGGATAGAAATGTGGTTTCTGTCTGTGCCAAGCAAGCCACAGATTTTTTGTAAACAGTCATCTAGCTACATTAGCCTGGAAACTTGGAGTTTAAGAAATGCGCTTCTCTCTCTCTCTTTCTCTCTCTCTCTCTCTCTCTCTCTCTCTCTCTCTCTCTCTCTCTCACCAGGACTAAGTGTGGTAGAAGGGAGAAGTAAGATTCAACTGAGATTCAAATAGGATTGATATGACTAATCTTATGTACAAAAGGAAGAAAACCAACAGAAGGTCATATTGTTCAAAGCTGTCCCAGGAAATTGTGATTGCATTCTAGAATGTGGCAAACTAAAGGGATAGTTATGGCCATTGCTTATTCCTTGTTCACATGGGCCACAGTCCTGGGAGAGTGTTTGACTTCTGGTTCCCATTGATCTGAAGGGCTTCCAGGAGGAGGCCCTCTGGGTGCTTGCAGAGCTGAGTCAACTTAGAGAGGTGATCATAGGCAGCCCCTGCCGTGAGAGGCCTCTGGGTTTCAGGCAAGTGCTCACTGAAATGAGAGTATCTTTCCCAGTGAAAAGGGGTCTCCAGGGACCAAGGATCATAAAAACACTGCCCTGTTCCCAGTCATGTTTATGTTGGCCTGGTCAGTGGAGGGCACTTGTTTAGGTAGCCAATTGCCCTTGAGAGTCAGAGTCTGAGGTTGTCTGGTAAGTAGGATAGTTTCCATCCCCCAGTAATTTCATTTAGTCCCCATCTCTGAGCAGCAAATCATTTGCTCCAAACTAGATTGACAAGAAATGACGACTGAACATAAATTTGTTTCTGGGGACAGAGATTTCCCCAAACTTTTCTTTTATTAGAAGAAAAGATTTACTCTCAATCCACATTTATGACCAGAGATTAGCAGCATCACATATCTAAGATTCTTTCCAATGATTATCATCACCAATTCTCCCAGGCCATGACAAAATTCATGCCTAAAGTCCATTTTTTAATATCATTCAATGTTAAGCATTCAAGAATCAGTTACAATGTTCCAGGACCTATAAAAGATGAAAGGAATACAAAAACAAAAACAAAAACAAAAAAACAATAGTGGATATTATAGGGGTTGTCATATATTATCCAAAGACAAGAGATAACAAGTGTTGACAAGAATGTGGAGAAAAAGTAAAACTTGTGCATTTTTGGTGGGAATATAAATTGGTACAGTCACTATGAAAAACAGCATGGAGGTTACTCAATAAATTAAAAATGTGGGACCCAAGGAAGTTAACAAAAATCCCCTACCCCTGGACAAGCAGAGCAAGACTAACTCCATTTTGTGCTATACCCATCATCTCATGTATAACCCCCACATGACCTACTTATTGCTTAAGACACTCCCCCACCCTAGTCAAGCCGCTGAGCACACCCTTACTGGAAACCGGCTCATATAGGAATGCGGAACCCCTAACCGCCAAAGAATGTAAACCCTGCCTTTTGCCCACCAAACCTGCACACCAATTCTTAAACCCCGCCTTTTGCCCGCCAAACTTGCACGCCAATTCTGACCAGAGTGATAGGCTAGTTCAAACAGTTACTATAGGGTAAATTGTAATTCAATTGGCCACCTGCATGTGGACTAACATGACTGTGCAACTTTCTGTGTGTGTTACAATCTCATTGGCCACTGGCCCCTATAAAACTGCTATGCCTCTTAACCTAGGGTCCAAGTCCCTGCTCCGCTGTGTCGGGTATACTTGGGCCCAAGCTCGAGCTTGCAAATAAACCCTCGTGTGTTTGCACCAGTATTGGCTCCTTGGTGGTCTCTCGGATTCAAAACTGGGGGCATTACAAAAATAGAACTACCATATGTTATGCAGCAATCCCATGTCTGTCTGGATATACATGCAAAGGAAATGAAATCATTATCTCAAGAACATATGTGAACTCTCATATCCATTGCAGTATTATTCACTATAGCCAAGATATGGAAACAAGAAAAGGTATGGAACATTATTCAGCCTTAAAAAAGAAGGAAATCTTGCCATTTGCAACAAGATGGAGGAAACTAAAAGGCATTATGCTACACAAAACATGCCAGGCAAAGACAAATACTGTATAGTACCACTTATATCACTTATATGTGTAATGAAGAAAAAAAAGTCAAACTCATAGAGAGTAGAATGGTTATTGCCAGAGGCTGTGGATGGGGAAATAGAGAAAGTTGGTAAAAGAGTATAAATTTTCAGTTACAAAAATAAATTTTGAGGATCTAAGTATAACATGGTGACTAAAGTTGGTAATACTATATTGGATAATTAAAATTTGCTAAGAGAGTAGAACTTAAATATTCTCAGCAAGAAGAAAGAAAGAAAGAAAGAAAGAAAGAAAGAAAGAAAGAAAAGAAAACATGTAAGATAACAGATGTGTTGATTAATTCAGTGGTGGGAATCCTTTCACAGTGTATACAGATACCAAATCATCATATAAATACAAATATATTTATAAATTTATATTTATTTATTTTAATTTATTTAAATATATTATAATTTTTTTGTTAATTGTACCTCAATACATACTTTAATTCAAAAATGACCACTGACTTAAATGTAAAATAATAATAATAATAATAATAATAATGTAAGCATAAATCTAAAACTTTTAGAAAAACTTAGTAAATCTTCAGGATTTAGGGCAAAGTGTTCTTAGTCTTGTCACCAAAAACATGAGTCCTTAAAGGAAAAATTGATAAATTAGGACTCATTAAAATTAAAAACTGCTTCTGTGTCAAGGACTCAGTTAAGAGCATGAAAAAAAAAAAAAAACCTCCAGAGTGAGAGAATATATTTGCAAATGATATATCTAACAAAGCCCTAGAATCTAGAATATATAAAGAACTCTGAAAATTTAACTGGAAAAAAAATCTAAGTAGAAATAAGCAAAAGACATGAAAAGATATTTCATGGAAAAAGAACCAGATGCAAAAAAAAAAAAAAAAAAACACATGAAAAGCTCAGTTATTTGCCAGTAAAAAATAAATATTAAAACCCAGTGAAATATCACTATATATCTAGCAGAATGGCTAGTTTCTTTAAAAAGAGGTGAAAATATCAAATACTGGCAAGGATGTGGGGAAACTGGATTGCTGGTTGAAATGTAAAAGGGTATAGCCAGCCACTCTGGAAAACAATTGGGCAATCTGTAAAAATGGTAAACATGCAAGTAACATATGCCTGAACATTTGTATTCCTGGGCATTTATCCCAGAGAAATGAAGAGTTATGTTCACCAAAAGCTTGCACATAAATGTTTATAGCAACTTTATTCATAACGGCCAAAAACTGGAAACACAGATGTTCTTCAATAGAAGAATGATTAAACAAACTGTGGTACAGCCCTGCTCTGTAATACTACTCAGCATTTAAAAGGAATGAACTCTTAATCCATTAAATTATCTGGATAAATCTCCAGAGAATGATGCAGTGGGGGAAAAAAATCCCAAAAGATTACATACTGTATGATTTCAATTATATAATATTCTTGAATTCACAAAATTATGGAGATAAAGAACACATTAGTAATTTCCAGCGATTAATAGGGAGATGGGAGGAAAAAAAGTGGATGGGGCTATAAAAGGACAACATGAGGGATCCTTGTGTCTCTGGAAGTATTCTATATCTTCACTGTAGCAATGCCAATATCTTTATTTTGATACTGTACTATTATTTTGCCAGATATTACCATTTGAGGAAATTGTTGAAGAGTACATGGGATCTCTATATTAAATCTTAATACTGCATGTACATCTACAAACATCTCAAAATAAAAAGCTTTAAAAAAAATCTTAAGGAGTCAATAAGTTTGGAATATGGTGGTGGAATAGGAGGACCCTAGACATACCTCTTCCCATGAACACAACTAGATAACTAACAAATCATCCTAAATACCACAGAAATCAACCTGAAGATTGGCAGAACAAACTCTACAACTAAAGATGTAGAAGAGGTGACACTGAAGAAAGGTAGGAAGTGCAGAGCATGGTTTGGGAGAGAAATAGATTGTGGCCATTGCAGCAGGAATGGAGCTGCAGTCACAGAGAAAAGGCAAGAGACAGACTAGCACTGAGGGGAGTGCACAGGGAAAATAAATCCCCATAGCAATTGGCTTGGAAAGCAAGAGGCAACAAATTTTATGAATTCCCGCAACCAGTGGGGCTTAAAGCCTGGAGTTTTAAAGGTCACTATGTTTGGCTCAGGGAGAGCTTGGAGGGCATTGGGGCTGCTCTTGGAGAGGAGGCAGGCAAACAACTTGCAGACATACAGCATGGAAACAGAGATATGAAGAGTACCTGGGGCACACAGTGGGGAGGTTATTTGCTCATCTTGGAGCACTTCCCAGAGAGACAGCAATCCCAGGTAGACTCCTCCAAGAACAAAGGAACTAGCCAGTGCCATTTCCCTCCCCTGCCCTTCAGCATAAGCACAGGGCCACTTGCTACCTAACCTTCTTACACCAAGCCCCACCACTCCAGCAGAAATACCCCTCCCAATTACACTAACCTCAGTCTCAGCATGGTGGACTACCTCCCCCAGAAGTCCTGCACAAGCCTCTGCTCACACCATGTCTCCCAACAAGGGAGTTTTGCAGAGCCTTGGTTCCTGTGGCAGTGGCAACAGGCCTCATTTCAGAAACAGATACGAACACACCTAGTTAATGCACCACATTTAGGCCAAGGCCCAAATACTCCCCACAATAGGCAAAGAGAGCCTCTGCAGATGACTGGCCTAAAGGATAAAGCAGCCAGACAAGAGAGCACACTCCAGAAGTGCCAGACTCTAGGGAATCAGGGACACTATACTGTAAGGCACTACAGGACCTCTTCTTCATAAGACCATTACACTCAAGAACAAAGTACGTAGCTGAGTTTCCTAACACAGAGAAACAGGTACAGAAACTTATACAAAATGAGAAGACAGAAAATTTTAAATTTTATCCCAGATGAAAGAACAGGATAAGTCCTCAGCCAGAGTTCTAAGTGGAATAGATAACATGCCTCACAGAGAATTTAAAGTGCTGATCTTAAGAATACTCACTGGACTTGAGAAAAGAGTAGAAGACATGAGTGAGACCATTAACACAGAGATAAGGAATAGCAGAGATAAAGGACGCAATAAACCAGATCAGAAACATGCTTGATGGAATGAACAGCAAGATGGAAGAAGCATAGGAATGAATTAGTGACCAAGAAGACAGAGTAATGGAAAGTAATCAAGATGAACAAAATAAAGGAAAAATAATTATGCAAAATGAGAACAGACTTAGGAAACTCAGTGACTCCATCAAATATAATAACATTCGAATTATAGGAGTCCTAGAAGAAGAGAGAGAAAGGGGGGGGGGGGGAGAAAATTTATTAGCTGAACTTCCCTAACCTGGGGAAGGAAATAGATATCCAGATCCCAGAGGCCAGTGAGCTCCCATCAAAGTCAACAAAAGCAGATCCACACCAAGACATATTTTAATTAAACTGGCAAAATATAGTGATACAGAAAAATCTTAAAAGCAGTAAGACAAAAGAAAACAGTAGCTTACAAGCGAAAACCCATAAAGCTAGCAGGGGATTTTTCAGCAGAAATTTGGCAAACCAGAATAGAGTTGCATGATATATTCTAAGTGCTGAATAGGAAAAATCTGCAGCCAAGAATACTCTATCCAGCAAAGCTATCATTCATAATAGAGAGATAAAGAGTTTCCCAGATGAACAAAAACTAAAGGAGTTTGTGACCTAGTACTAAACCAGCACTGCAAGAAATATTAAAGGGGACTCTTTGAGTGGAAAGGAGAGACCATTAAAAAGACCACTTTTGGGGAGGAAAGAAGAGACCTATTAAAAAAATCAGTCAAAGAACTCACAAAATAAAAGGATATAAAATATGACAACATATACCTAAAACATGGGGAGGAGAGGAAAGAATGGGTTCTAACTGCCTCCAATTGGGACTCCAAGCCTGAGCTGTATCTGGTGCTGGCACAGCCCCCAGAAGGCATCTGCATTTGCTACTGGTGGCAGCCACAGTGAGCCAGGCCAGTTCCTCAGTGCCCAGCACCATCACTCCTAGCAGTCCGGAGAATGTACATAGGCTGGCAGTGAAGCTCATGCATCCCAGCCACTGCTCCCTTACCTGTTCTGGAGAGAAGGGAAGATGAGGGAGTTGAACTCAAAGTCCAGCCAGCCCTTGGCCTTCAAGCACAAGAAGAATGGTACTGAGAAGCAGGGGTGGGGCAGACTGGGCAAGCAGCCTCCAACGAGTCCTGGGTCGGTGCTGGTAGCTAGTCAGAAGGAACCCAGTGAGGTGCCAGCACCTAAGCAACCTCAGGGCCAACCAAAGGGGAAAAACAACAAGGGTGCTGTCAAGATGCAGAAAACTACAACTCCCAGGAGGAAATCAAGGGGCAGAGCCAAAGAAACTGGAGAAGGTGGAAGAAGAGGGCATTTCCTGGGAGTCCTCATAGGAAAAGCAGTAACTACACCATACCACCTACTCCATCACCAAGAAGCAGTTTCCTTCTGGGACTGGACAGCTCCACTCCACTTCCATTGCCCCCACCCCTCTCCCAAACCTACCCACCACTGCCACCCACCTGTGTTCTCACCACCATACTACACAGCACATTAGCTGCTGCAGGGCCCCAGAGCTGAGTGAGGAGGCATTTCTTTTGCTCTTGGTTTCTAGCAACCCCTCTCACCCATGCACACATTTGCCCTGCCAGACGAAGCTGACTTTGCACCTTGCCTCACCCTGCCTCTGATGTGTCCCCATGCTCAGTGATACAGACATTGCTGACTGGGCTCTTGGCTTGGGGGGGGGGGGGGGCCCCCGGGGGCCCCTTCTGCCTCCCCATTCTTCCCTCTAGCTTCCCACTAAGGAGCCTGGGACGGCTCCCCTGGCCTTAAAAGGGGCCCAGCCCCATCTCATTGTAATATGCCCCATTCCACAGCACTGGCAGAAGCTGGTATGGCCAATGTAGAGGCGTGCTCAGTGCCAAGATGCCCCCAACCAGCCTTTACTTCACGAGGTGCAGCTCACATCCACTTTTCTCCCCACCTTGCCTAGTCCTTCCTCTAGGTTGGACAGCCCCCTTTGGGGCACAGGAAGAAAAGGCAGGAAGGGATTGAGCCCTTTACCCTCTCTAAATGAGATCCAGTGCACCTCACTCCCACCCTGAAATCTACTGCAGTGATGAAATGTAGTCATCCTTTCTCCAGGTGAAGTCCAGGAGACCCATGTTCCTTGTGGCAGCCACCTACAGTGGGGTTAAGCCACTGTTCAAACCCATCCGTTTCCACCCCAGGCCTCAGTTTCCTATTTCCTCACATGGAACACTAATAACAAAGAACGAGCCTTGCCCACCACCCCCCACTTCTGCTCCTCCCTACCCCTGATGGTTCTGCTTCCATTTTTCCTCTGTTCACAAACTACCTTTGGAATGTTGCACTGTTTTTGTTCAATGTTTCCATTTTTGGACGTCAGTCATTGTTGCTATGACCAGCATCAAATATTCCTCCTCATTGCCTTCTCCCATTCTGCCCACATTCCCCTTCTCCAAGATGCTCTTAGGAAAAGGGGCCTGGGGCAAAGCAGACTGTGTTACCAACCACCCCAGGCCCAGGGAGGGTGGCACCCTGCCCCTAGGATGCTGCAGCAGAGTGAGAGGAGGCCTGTATTGACTGTTGAGGTATAGGGGACACCTCCTCCCCTGTTCTGCTGGGGTGGGGGGGGGGCGGGGTAGTCATTATTTGTCCCAGTCTGGACCCTCCTCTCTAATCTGGTTTTCCTACCTGCAGTTATATGAATTTAAAAATATCCTTTTCCAGAAAAAAAAAGAGTGAGTTCAAACTTAAATGACCATTAACTTAACATAAATTCTATATGCAGAAGACATTATATACAAACCTAATGGTAATCACAAATCAAAAGCCACTAATAAATATGCAAAGAATAAAGACAAAGAATAAAGAAAGCAAAAGAATATATCAGTAAAGAAAATCAGCAAACCATGAAGAGAGAAAGACAAGGATCAGAGAAGATCTTCAGAAACAACCATAAAACAACTAATAAAATGACAATAAATACATATATATCAATAATTACTTTGAATATAAATGGACTAAATGCTCTAATAAAAAGACATAGGGTGACAGAATGGATTAAAAAAACAAGGCCCATCTATATGCTGCCTATAAGAGACTCATTTTAGACCTAAAGACATGTCCAGATTGACAGTGAGGGGATGAAGAAATATCTTTCATTCAAATGGATGACAAAGAAAAACAGAGTAGTAATACTTATATTGGACAAAATGGACTTTAAAACAAAGACTATAATAAGAGACAAAGGATGATGCTATATGATAATAAAGGGACAATCCTACAAGAAGATAGAACAATTGTAAATATTTATGCACCCAGAATGGGAACACTCAAATACATAAACCAGTTAATAACAAAAAACAAAGTAACTAATTGATAATATTACAGTAATAGTAGGGGACTTTAATACCCCAAACATCAATGGACAGATCATGTAAGCAGAACATCAACAAGGAAAAAATGGCTTTAAGTGACACACAGGAACAGATGGATGAAACATATATATTCAGAACAGTCCATCCTAAAACAGAAGAGTACACATTTTTTTAAGTGAACACAGAACATTCCCAAGAAGAGATCACATATTAGCCCAAAAAACAAGCTTCAATAAATTTAAGATCAAAGTCATACCATGCATATTTTTTGACCACAGTACTATGAAACTAGAAGTCAACCACAAGAAAAATTCTGGAAAGAGCACAAATATATACAGGTTAAATAACATGCTACTAAACAATGAATGGGTCAACCAGGATATAAAAAAGTTCAAAAGTACATGGAAAGAAGTGAAAATGAAAACATGATGGTCCAAAACCTTTAGGATGTAGCAAAAGTGGTTCTAAGACAGAAGTTTATAGCAATATAGGTCCACTTCAAGAAGCAAAAAAAATCTCAAATAAACAACCTAACCTTACACCTAAAGGAGCTAGAAAAATAAAAACAAAACCTAAACCCAGCAGAAGTAAGAAAATAATAAGGGTAAAGCGAAAATAAATGATATACAAACTAAAAAAAAAAAAAAATAGAACAGATCAATGAAACCAGAAGCTGGTTCTTTGGGAAAAAAAAATCAATAGATTTGATAAACCTCTGGCCAAACTTATCAAGAAAAAAAAAAGAGAAAAGACTAAAATAAATAAAATCACAAGTGAGAGAGGAGAAATAACAACCAACATCACAGAAATACAATTATGAGAATATTATGAAAAACTGTATGCCAACAAATTGCACAACCTAGAAAAACAATGAATAAATGGAAACAGGAAGAAATAGAAAATCAGAACAGACCAATAACCAGTAAAAAACTTGAATCAGTCATCAAAAACCTCCCAACAAACAAAAGTCCAGGACCAGATGGCTTCATAGGTGAATTCTACCAAACACGTAAAGAGTTAATGCTATTCTTCTCAAAATTTTCCAAAAAATAGAAGAGGAAGGAACACTTCCAAATTTAATCTATGAGGCCAGCATTACCCTGATACCAAAGACTCCACTGAAAAAGAGAACTACAGGCCAACATCTCTGATAAACATAGATGCAAAAATCTTCAACAAAATACTGGCAAACTGAGGCGCTTACATGGCTCAGTCAGTTAAGCGTCTGACTTTGGTTCAGGTCATGATCTCGTAGTGAGTGCGTTCAAGCCCCACATTGGGCTCTGTGCTGACAGTTTAGAGCCTGAAGCCTGCTTCAGATTCTGTCTCCCTCTCCCTCTCTGCTTCTCCCCAACTTGTGCTCTGTCTCTCTTTCTCTCAAAAATAAGTAAACATTAAAAAAAAAAAATTTAAATACTGGGCAAACCTAATTCAACAATACATTTAAAACATCATTCACCATGATCAAGTGGTATTTATTCCTGTGTTGCAACAGTGGTTCAATATTCACAAATCAATGTGATACAGTATATCAATAAGAGAAAGGATAAGAACCATATGATCATTTCAACAGATACGGAGGAAGCATCTGACAAAGTGCAATATCCATTCATGATAAAAATCCTCAACAAAGTAGGCTTAGAGAGGACACAAGTCAACATAATAAAGGCCATATATGAAAATCCCACAGCTAACATCATCCTCAATAGGGAAAAACTGAGAACTTTTCCCCTGTCGGGAACAAGGCAAGAATGTCCAATCTATTAAACATAGTACTAGAAGTCCTAGCCACAGCAATCAGAAAGCAAAAAGAAATAAAAGGCGTACAAATCAATAAAGAAGTAAAACGTTCACTACTTGTAGATGACACTACAAGTAGTTCTACAAGAGATGATACTCTATACAGAACACCTGAAAGACTCCACCAAAAAGAAAACTGCAAGAACTGAAAAACAAATTGGGTAAGGTTGCAAAATACAAAATCAATCACAGAAATATGTTGCATTTCTATACACCAATAATGAAGTGGCAGAAAGAGATATTTTAAAAAGGGAATCCCATTTATAATTATACCCAAAATAATGAGATACTTAGGAATAAACCTAACTAAAGGGTGAATGATCTACACTCTGAAAACTATAAAACATTCACCAAAGAAACTGAAGATGACACAAAGAAATGGAAAGACATCACATGCTCATGGATTAGAAGAACAAATATTGTTAAAATGTCTATACTGCCCAGGGCACCTGGATGGCTCAGTCAGTTAAGCATCAAACTTCAGCTCAGGTCATGATCTCACCATGCATGGATTTGAGTCCTACATCATGCTGACAGCTTGGAGCCTGGAGCCTGCCTTGGATTCTGTCTCCCTCTCTCTCTACCCCTCTGCTGCTCACACACTCTCTCTCTCTCTCTCAAAAATAAACATTAAAAAAAATTTTTAATGTCTATACTGCCCAAAGCAATCTACACATTTAATGAAATCCCTATCAAAATACCAATAGCATTTTTCACAGATATAGGACAATTCTGAAATTTGTATGGAACCACAGAAGACCCTGAATAGCCAAGGTAATCTTAAAAAAGAAAAGAAAAGCTAGAGGCATCACAATTCCAGGCTTCAAGTTATATTACAAAGCTCTAGTAATCAAAGCAGTATGGTACTGGCACAAAAATAGACACACAGATCAATGGAATAGAATAGAAAACCCAGAACCCACAACTATATAGCCAATTAATCTTTGAGAAAGCAGGAAAGGGTATCCAATGGGAATAAGACAGTCTTCAACAAATAGTGTTGGGAAAACTGGTCAGCTACATGCAAGAGAATGAAACTGGACCACTTTCTTATACTATACACAAAAATAAGTTAAAAATGGATTAAAGACCTAAATGTGAGACCTGAAGCCATAAAAATCTTAGACGAGAGCACAGGCAGTAATTTCTCTGACATCCGCCATAGTAATTTTATCCAAATATGTCTCCTGAGGCAAGGGAAACAAAAGCAAAAATAAACTCTTGGGACTTCATCAAAATAAAAACTTCTGCACAGCAAAGGAAACAATTAACAAAACTAAAAGGCAGCTTACAGAATGGGAGAAGATATTTGCAAATGACATATCAGATAAAGGACTAGTATCCAAAATATATAAAGAATTTATAAATCTCAATACTCAAAAAAAAATTAGAAAAATGGACAGAAAATATAAATAGACATTTCTACAAAGAAGACATTTCTCCAACAGACACATGAAAAAATGTTTATCATCACTTATCATCAGGGAAATACAAATCAAAACCATAATGAGATATTACCTCACACCTGTCATAATGGCTAAAATCAACAACACAAAAAACAACAAGTTTTGGCAAGGATGTGTAGAGAAAGAACCCTCTTGCACTGTTGGTGGGAATGCAAACTGGTGCAGCCAGTATGGAAAACAGTATGGAGATTCTTCAAAAAGTTAAAAATAGAACTACCCTATGATCCAGCAGTCATATTACTGGGTATCTACCCAAAGAAAATAAAACACTAATTCAAAGGGATACATGCACCCTTATTTATAGCAGCATTATTTACAATAGCCAAGATATGGAAGCAGGCCAACTATTCACTGATTGATGAGGGGATAAAGATGTGAGATACATATACACACACACACACATATATATATATATATATATATATATATACACACACACACACACACACACACACACACACACACGTGTGTGTGTGTGTGTGTGTGTATAATGGAATATTACTCAGCCATAAAAAGAATGCAATCTTGCTGTTTGTAACAACAAAGAAGGAACTAGAGACTATAATGCTAAGAAAAGTCAGTCAGAGAAAGATAAATACCATACAATTTCACTCATGTGTGGAATTTTATATTTGCTTTTTATAAGTAAAACATACAAGCAAGGCACAAAAAGAGAGGGAGGGAGGGAGGGACAAATGAAGAAACAGACTCTTAACTATAGAGAACAAACTGATGGTTACCAGAGGCAACAGTGGGTGAGGGAATGGGTTAAATAAGTGATGGGGATTAAGGAGAGCACTTGTCATGATGAGCACAGGGTAATGTATGGAGTAGTTGAATCACTATATTATACACCTGAAACTAATACAACACTATGTTAACTGTAATTCAAATAAAAAATTTAAAAAAAAACTAAATAAATAATGAAAAACATCTTAAAGAATCTTGGGTTCCATGATATGCCATTGAGACTTTTTTTCCATAAGTGATGGGCAGCCAACAAGGAAGTGGTTAAAGGGTGGAGAGGGTGCTGACATGAAGCGCTAAGTGCCATTAATGGTCTCCCTGGCATGATGTGGATGTTGGAGTGGAAGTGGGTAAGAGAGCAGATGGGTTGGGCAAGAACCTTAGAGAAGGCACACCTGAGAGTCTCCATTTCCTGTGTGAAAGGAGCAATGCCAAATTAGCTGCCAGCAGCAGAGATGGCAGTCTGGGTGAAGAGCTTGAGAAGAATGGTGACTATTTTTTTTTCATTTCTTCCCCCATATAATTTTTTAATATTTATTAAATTAAATTCAAGTTACTTAACAAAAGTGACATATTGACTTCAGGAGTAGAACCCAGTGATTTGTCACTTACATATAACACCCAGTGCTCAGCCCAATAAGTGCACTCCTTAATACCCATCACCCATTTAGTCCATCCCCCCACCCCACTTCCCTCCAGCAATCCTCAGTTTGTTCTCTGTAATAACAGTCTCTTATTATTATTATATAATAATCCATCAGGAAGAGCTAACAATTATAAATGTCTATGCACCGAATATGGGAGCCCCCAAATATATAAAACAATTAATCACAAACTTAAGCAACCTTATTGATAAGAATGTGGTAATTGCAGGGGACTTTAATACCAACCTTACAACAATGGATAGATCATCTAGACACAGGATCAACAAAGAAACAAGGCCCCTAATGATACATTGGATCAGATGGACTTGACAGATATATTTAAAACTCTGCATCCCAAAGAAACAGAATATACTTTCTTCTCCAGTACACACAGAACATTCTCCAAGATAGATCACATACTGGGTCACAAAACAGCCCTTCATAAATATACAAGAATTGAGACCATACCAGGCACACTTTCAGACCACAATGCTATGAAGCTTGAAATGAACCAGAGGAAAAAGTCTGGAAAACCTCCAAAAGCATGGAGGTTAAGGAACACCCTACTAACGAATGAGTGGGTCAACCAGGCAATTAGAGAAGAAGTTAAAAAAAATATGGAAACAAATGAAAATGAAAATACAACAATGCAAACGCTTTGGGATGCAGCGAAGGCAGTCCTGAGAGGAAAACACATTGCAATCCAGGCCTATCTCAAGAAACAAGAAAAATCCCAAATACAAAATCTAACAGCACACCTAAAGGAAATAGAAGCAGAATAGCAAAGACACCCCAAACCCAGCAGAAGAAGAGAAATAATAAAGATCAGAGCATAAACAAACAATAGAGAATCTAAAAAAAAAAAAAA
>NW_024412411.1:856772-962911 GCF_014898765.1 Herpailurus yagouaroundi
TTGCTGTTTGTAACAACAAAGAAGGAACTAGAGACTATAATGCTAAGAAAAGTCAGTCAGAGAAAGATAAATACCATACAATTTCACTCATGTGTGGAATTTTATATTTGCTTTTTATAAGTAAAACATACAAGCAAGGCACAAAAAGAGAGGGAGGGAGGGAGGGACAAATGAAGAAACAGACTCTTAACTATAGAGAACAAACTGATGGTTACCAGAGGCAACAGTGGGTGAGGGAATGGGTTAAATAAGTGATGGGGATTAAGGAGAGCACTTGTCATGATGAGCACAGGGTAATGTATGGAGTAGTTGAATCACTATATTATACACCTGAAACTAATACAACACTATGTTAACTGTAATTCAAATAAAAAATTTAAAAAAAACTAAATAAATAATGAAAAACATCTTAAAGAATCTTGGGTTCCATGATATGCCATTGAGACTTTTTTTCCATAAGTGATGGGCAGCCAACAAGGAAGTGGTTAAAGGGTGGAGAGGGTGCTGACATGAAGCACTAAGTGCCATTAATGGTCTCCCTGGCATGATGTGGATGTTGGAGTGGAAGTGGGTAAAAGAGCAGATGGGTTGGGCAAGAACCTTAGAGAAGGCACACCTGAGAGTCTCCATTTCCTGTGTGAAAGGAGCAATGCCAAATTAGCTGCCAGCAGCAGAGATGGCAGTCTGGGTGAAGAGCTTGAGAAGAATGGTGACTATTTTTTTTTCATTTCTTCCCCCATATAATTTTTTAATATTTATTAAATTAAATTCAAGTTACTTAACAAAAGTGACATATTGACTTCAGGAGTAGAACCCAGTGATTTGTCACTTACATATAACACCCAGTGCTCAGCCCAATAAGTGCACTCCTTAATACCCATCACCCATTTAGTCCATCCCCCCACCCCACTTCCCTCCAGCAATCCTCAGTTTGTTCTCTGTAATAACAGTCTCTTATTATTATTATATAATAATCCATCAGGAAGAGCTAACAATTATAAATGTCTATGCACCGAATATGGGAGCCCCCAAATATATAAAACAATTAATCACAAACTTAAGCAACCTTATTGATAAGAATGTGGTAATTGCAGGGGACTTTAATACCAACCTTACAACAATGGATAGATCATCTAGACACAGGATCAACAAAGAAACAAGGCCCCTAATGATACATTGGATCAGATGGACTTGACAGATATATTTAAAACTCTGCATCCCAAAGAAACAGAATATACTTTCTTCTCCAGTACACACAGAACATTCTCCAAGATAGATCACATACTGGGTCACAAAACAGCCCTTCATAAATATACAAGAATTGAGACCATACCAGGCACACTTTCAGACCACAATGCTATGAAGCTTGAAATGAACCAGAGGAAAAAGTCTGGAAAACCTCCAAAAGCATGGAGGTTAAGGAACACCCTACTAACGAATGAGTGGGTCAACCAGGCAATTAGAGAAGAAGTTAAAAAAAATATGGAAACAAATGAAAATGAAAATACAACAATGCAAACGCTTTGGGATGCAGCGAAGGCAGTCCTGAGAGGAAAACACATTGCAATCCAGGCCTATCTCAAGAAACAAGAAAAATCCCAAATACAAAATCTAACAGCACACCTAAAGGAAATAGAAGCAGAATAGCAAAGACACCCCAAACCCAGCAGAAGAAGAGAAATAATAAAGATCAGAGCATAAACAAACAATAGAGAATCTAAAAAAAAAAAAAACAAAAAACTGTAGAGCAGATCAACAAAACCAAGACTTGGTTTTTTGAAAAAATAAACAAAATTGATAAAATTCTAGCCAAGCTTCTCAAAAAGAAAAGGGAGATGACCCAAATAGATAAAATCATGAATGAAAATGGAATTATTACAACCAATCCCTCAGAAATACAAGCAATTATTAGGGAATACTATGAAAAGTATATGCCAACAAATTGGACAAACTGGAAGAAATGGACAAATTCCTAAACACCCACACACCTCCAAAACTCAAACAGGAAGAAATAGAAAACATGAACAGACCCATAACCAGCAAAGAAATTGAATCAGTTACCAAAATCTCCCAACATATAAGAGTCCAGGACCAGATGGCTTCCCTGGGGAATTCTACCAGACATTTAAAGCAGAGATAATACCTATCCTTCTCAAACTGTTCCAAAAAATAGAAAGGGAAGGAAAACTTCCAGACTCATTCTATGAAGCCAGTATTACTTTGATTCCTAAACCAGACAGAGACCCAGTAAAAAAAGAGAACTACAGGCCAATATCCCTGATGAATATGGATGTAAAAATTCTCAACAAGATACTAGCAAATCGACTTCAACAGCATGTAAAAAGAATTATTCACCATGATCAAGTGGTATTCATTCCTGGGATGCAGGGCTCGTTCAACATTTGCAAATCAATCAATGTGATACATCACATTAATAAAAGAAAAGAAAATAACCATATGATCCTGTCAATCAATGTAGAAAAAGCATTTGACAAAATTCAGCATTCTTTCTTAATAAAAACCCTCAAGAAAGTCGGGATAGAAGGAATATACTTGAACACCATAAAAGCCACTTATGAAAAGCCCACAGCTAATATCATCCTCAATGGGAAAAAACTGAGAGCTTTCCCCCTAAGATGAGGAACACTACAGGGATGTCCACTCTCACCACTTTTGTTTAACACAGTGTTGGAAGTGCTAGCATCAGCAATCAGACAACAAAAGGAAATCAAAGGCATCAAAATTGGCAAAGATGAAGTCCAGCTTTCACTATTTGCAGATGACATGATATTATACATGGAAAATCCGATAGACTCCACCAAAAGTCTCCTAGAACTGATACATGAATTCAGCAAAGTTGCAGGAGACAAAATCAATGTACAGAAATCAGTTGCATTCTTATACACTAATAATGAAGCAACAGAAAGACAAATAAAGAAACTGATCCCATTCACAACTGCACCAAGAAGCATAAAATACCTAGGAATAAATCTAACCAAAGATGTAAAAGATCTGTATGCCTAAAACTATAGAAAGCTTATGAAGGAAATTGAAGAAGATATAAAGAAATGGAAAAACATTTCGTGCTCATGGATTGGAAGAATAAATATTGTCAAAATGTCAATACTACCCAAAGCTATCTACACATTCAATACAATCCCAATCAAAATTGCATCAGCATTCCTCTCGAAGCTAGAACAATCCTAAAATTCATATGGAACCACAAAAGACCCTGAATAGCCAAAGTAATTTTGAAGAAGAAGACCAAAGCAGGAGGCATCACAATCCCAGACTTTAGCCTCTACTACAAAGCTGTCATATCAAGACAGCATGGTATTGGCACAAAAACAGACACATAGACCAATGGAATAGAATAGAAACCCCAGAACTAGACCCACAAACGTATGGCCAACTCATCTTTGACAAAGCAGGAAAGAATATCCAATGGAAAAAAGACAGTCTCTCTCACAAATGGTGCTGGGAGAACTGGACAGCAACATGCAAAAGAATAAAACTAGACCACTTTCTCACACCATTCACAAAAATAAATTCAAAATGGATAAAGGACTTGAATGTGAGACAGGAAACCATCAAAACTCTAAAGGAGAAAGCAGGAAAAAAACCTCTCTGACCTCAGCTGTAGCAATTTCTTACTTGACACGTCCCCAAAGGCAAGGGAATTAAAAGCAAAAATGAACTATTGGGACCTCATCAAGATAAAAAGCTTATGCACTGCAAAGGAAACAATCAACAAAACTAAAAGGCAACCAATGGAATGGGAAAAGATATTTGCAAATGACATATTGGACAAAGGCGTAGTATCCAAAATCTATAAAGAGCTCACCAATCTCCACACCCGAAAAACAAATAACCCAGTGAAGAAATGGGCAGAAAACATGAATAGACACTTCTCTAAAGAAGACATCCAGATGGCCAACAGGCACATGAAAAGACGCTCAATGTCACTCCTCATCAGGGAAAGAAATCAAAACCACACTCAGATACCACCTCACACCAGTCAGAGTGGCTAAAATGAACAAATCAGGAGACTATAGATGCTGGCAAGGATGTGGAGAAACGGGAACCCTCTTGCACTGTTGGTGGGAATGCAAACTGGTGCAGCTGCTCTGGAAAACAGTGTGGAGGTTCCTCAAAAAATTAAAAATAGATCTACCCTATGACCCAGCAGTAGCACTGCTAGGAATTTACCCAACGGATACAGGAGTGCTGATGCATAGGGGCACCTGTACCCCAATGTTTATAGCAGCACTTTCAACAATAGTCAAATTATGGAAAGAACATAATGTCCATCAACTGATGAATGAATAAAGAAACTGTGGTTTATATACACAATGGAATACTACTTGGCAATGAGAAAGAATGAAATATGGCTTTTGGTAGCAATGTGGGTGGAACTGGACAGTGTTATGCTAAGTGAAATAAGTCATACAGAGAAAGACAGAAACCCTATGTTTTCACTCTTATGTGGATCCTGAGAAACTTCACAGAAGACCATGGGGGAGGGGAAGAAAAAAAAAAGGTTATAGAGGGAGGAAGCCAAAACATAAAAGACTCTTAAAAACTGAGAACAAACTGAGGGTTGGTGGGGGGTGGGAGATGGGTATTGAGGGTACCTGTTGGGATGAGCACTGGGTGTTGTATGGAAACCAATTTGACAATAAATTTCATATTTTAAAAAAAAGTGAGCAAAAAAAAACTGTAATGGTGACAATTTAAAAACTGAAAGGAATTATGGAGTGATGTAGAAGTCTCAGCTCAGGTTAAAGGGCACCAATTTGTTTTGACATAAGATTTCAAAGGTGTGTGATTTTTCCCAAAGTTTATATATCACCTCAGGGGGGAGAAAGGTATACAGGCTGGGCCCAGTTCAGCTGGGAGAGTGCATCCAAAATCAAGGAGAAGAAAAGTCAGTGTGTCGCTAGAAAGAAGCTCCAGGTGAATGACCTCAGGGCAAACTGATTTAGGAAGGAAAGAAGGCAATCTGGTGGAGGAACTCTCCAGGAAGTAAGAAAGAATGGAGATGGAGCTTGTATGTGGTGAGGAAAATAGAGCAAGAATTTGCACTCAGGTCTGCCTGGCTCCATAGTTCATGTTCTTTCCACTGTCCAAGTTTCCTGCTTTTTGAAATGTTTGATTCAGCAGGTCAGACCCAGGTTGAGTGTGGGAATCTGTGCCAGCTACAGGCTGGAGATGCAAGCCCAGAGTACTGGTGTCTGTCCCAGGATGAGTGCTGAGAGTTTGGAGCAGAGTCTGTGGGCCTCCCAGAAGTTCACTCCCTCTCAATCTCCTCTAGGAAGCCTCTTCTGACTCCCTCAGGCTGGGTTAGGACACCACCTTTAGGCTCCATATCTCTACCCTCTGCAAAGACTAAGAGCTTCTGCAGAACTAATCCTGGGGCCTGGCCAAGAGGAGTCTTTAGGAATATTGTCTTGGAAGGATCTCAAATACAGATGGGCTATTGAAGCTGATAGTCTCTGAATAGGACCATTTAAACTTGGTGAGATATTGTAGAATCCATGATTCTGTCTCCCTTGCCCCATTATTGTTTTGTTCCTCCAAAAGTTTCCCCTGATCCTGAAGCTAGCTCCAACTTTTCCATTCCACAGAGACCTGAATAGACTGACTGACTCCTCTGTGGCCCCAGCCTAGCCTTCCCTGGAGATAGGTACTGCTGCCAAGGTATCCCTGTGCAGTGGGATAAAACTCGATACCTCTGCCACAAAGACATCCTGGGCTCTTGTGGGATGTGGACCGGTGGAGCAGCCCAGAAAACCACCAGGGTGAGTAACCTGGGCCCCAGCACATCCCTTTCCCTACTTCCCAGATGGATGACTACCAGTACCTCAGCCTCAGATGCATATATCAGTGTGGAGGGCCTGCAAATAACACAGAAGAAAAAGAAGTAATGGGTCTTGAACCAAGAGAGATATTAGCCCCATCTCTTGCTTGGAGAAGAGGGCCTGAAGGAGGCTGCCTGCCTGAGATTCCGGGAGTTTATAGCTCAGAGATAAATTCCAATCCCAGATCACATTCCAGGGAGAGATATCCCTCAATAGTCTCTCCAGAGAGGGAGTGGATGATAAAATGTGCCAAGTTGTCTTCCCATCTGGCATTCTGAGGTCATCTGAGCTCTGGTTCAGCATCTCAGCTATCCTTGTCCTTGTGGGGACCAGCATTTCTCCACAGCCATTCCTTGTCACACTGGTCTGGTTGGGAGGGGTCCATGGTGGCCATCTGGTGGTACAGAGTAAACCTACTTACTAGGACTCTATGAACCAAGTGGGGAAAGAGAGCTGGGGAGCCTCATCTTCCCTCAATTCCTTTGTTTTCAACACTGTCCATCTTTCATTTCTGTCTGGTATCTCTGAGTCCAGAATCTTGCTGGGAGAATTTTTCCAGAAAGGAAGCTGTCTTCTGCAAGAATAGGAGAAGGAATAGGAGGAAAGGAAAGGATAGGAGAAGGAATCATATAGCTGTTCCCTATAAAATCATCCTGTTTTTGGGCGCCTGGGTGGCTCAGTCGGTTAAGCGGCTGACTTCAGCTTGGGTCATGATCTTGTGGTCCGTGAGTTTGAGCCCCGCGTCGGGCTCTGTGCTGACAGCTCAGAGCCTGGAGCCTGCTTCAGATTCTGTGTCTCCCTCTCTCTGACCCTCCCCCGTTCATGCTCTGTCTCTCTCTGTCTCAAAAATAAATAAGCGTTAAAAAAAATTTTTTTTAAATAAAAAATAAAATCATCCTGTTTTCAATTCCATTCCTCACTCTTACCTTAGTCCTTTTGAAGTGCATGTGTGGCATAACCTCCTCTCTATGAACTTAATCTTCTATTTCTGCCAGTTTCTTTCCACTCTTCCTATGGTTATCTATTAACTATATTATTGTTGATATACCTTATATCCCATCCTGTTCTTCTGTCACTTTCAGATAATATATATTTTTTAATTCATTACTATCATTTAAATGAGATTTTGGAAAGAGTAGAGATAAAAGTTTGTGTGCATTTCACCATGTTTAACTAAACACCTCTTGCCATCAAATGTTACTCATTATAGAAAAAACTTTTGATTTGTTAATATTTTATTATGAAAAATAATAAAATCCTCTCTCAAAATTAGAGTGTGGATAAACTTGATCTCTATATATCCATATCCAGCTACCATAATCATCAGCTCATAGCCACTCTTTGCAGCCTGGCTCCACACAATTCCCACCACAAGTGACCCCCATGCCCCCAATTATTTTGAAGTCAATATAAGTCATTGTGTCCTTCTTCATCTTACAAATTTTTCAAATCTTAAAACACAGGCATAGTATTATAATTACACCAAAATAAAAGATCGTCAAGAATTCAACCAGGGGCGCCTGGGTGGCGCAGTCGGTTGAGCGTCCGACTTCAGCCAGGTCACGATCTCGCGGTCTGTGAGTTCGAGCCCCGCGTCGGGCTCTGGGCTGATGGCTCAGAGCCTGGGGCCTGTTTCCGATTCCGTGTCTCCCTCTCTCTCTGCCCCTCCCCTGTTCATGCTCTGTCTCTCTCTGTCCCAAAAAATAAATAAACGTTGAAAAAAAAATTTAAAAAAAAAAAAGAATTCAACCAGTATTTATATTTCCCCAATTACCACATAAAAGTATTTTTTAGTGCTAGTTTGCTCACCTTTTTTATTTGATTTGCTGAAAACAAGATCCTAACAAGTTTTGTCCATTGGATTTGGTTGATATGAGTCAAGTCTTTCTTAATCTATAGGTTTTCACTCTTCCTTTTTTTATTTTCTTATATTTATTGGTGGAAGAAACTGGAATTTTGTCCTAGAAGCTTTTGTTTTTGTTGTAGTTTGGGTTTTTCTTATTCCATCTCTTGGTGTCTTTTAACGTATCTGCTTGCCTGGTGTCTCTTATATTCTCTATAAATTGGTAGTCAGATATGATTCAGGCTTATTTTGGTAAAATACAAAATGTAGTTTTCTCTCATTTGTGATGATATCAGCCCCTGATGATTTTTTGCCATTATTTCATTGGGTTTGCTCAAAAGTAATAATTCAGGGGTGCCTAAGTGGCTCAGTAGGTTAAGCCTCTGACTTCGACTTTGGCTCAGGTCATGATCTCATGACCTCTGAGTTTGTGCCCTGGTCCTGCTCTGTACTGACAGCTGAGAGCCTGGAGCCTGCTTCAGATTCTGTCTCTGGTTCTCTCTGCCCCTCCCCCACTCACGCTCTGTGTCTCTCTCAAAAATAAATAAACATTAAAAAAAGAAAAGTAATACTTCAGTTGTACTTTCTTATTAGCTAGAATGCTTCTGTAGAAACTTTCCTTCTTCAGTTATTTTCTTTATACCATGTCACAATTTGTAGAAGAAAAGCAGGTTATTTGCCAGTTTTCAGAATACTGAGTGCCTAGCCTTGCTGTCCTCATTCTTTCTCTCTCTCCCCCAGCCCCTCAGTGTGTTTCAATCTCTAGCAGTTATTTTATTCTCACTGATGCTTGGTGGGCCCATATTTGACAGGTGGGCTTTCTGAGTTGACTTCCTACCTTCAGAGTGAGGTGATTACATTGTCTAGATATGGCATAAGTGTACCCGTTCATAGTATGTATGAACAGCGTTCATAGTAAAATATGTTCATAGTAAAATCCCTTTGGCTCACAGATTTATTTGGGGTGGGTTTTTAAATCTCTGTTAAAAGATATTTCAGGGGCTGTTTCCTTATTCTTGTTTTTATTGACTTAACTTTATAGAGTATTTTTTCTTTGCTTATTTACTTATCTGTCCATTTGACATTTTAAAGGTAAATCCAAGAAAGGAAAGATAACAAGCCCATGCTATCAACCCTTCAGGCTTCCACCATATGCTTGCAATTTATTTCATGAGGCCACTATTTCTTATTTAAAACAAAGCATTTTTGATTACGCCCTTTAGGCTCATCTCACATATTTTTAAAGAAAGCCCTGCTTTCTTCAATATATGAAGAAATCAGTATTTCACATTACAAAATGATACTATTATACTCAATAAATTTAAATTGTAGTTATTCTCTAGTTGGTTTCTATATGGAGTCCATTTTTAAATCGCCTTTGTGTTTCATATTCAGTAATGTGTGGGAACCATGTCACCTAATATCAGAGCTGGTATATTTTCCAATAATTTTGTCTTGTCTTATTTTTCTGCCCAGACTGAAGAGGTCACATCTTTCTGGAGACTTCAACTGCTTCCCAAAGATGCTCCCTTCCCAGACCTATGTCAACATCTCCTTCTTCCAGCCACATGCCTTCCTGATGATTGGCATCCCAGGGCATGAGGCTGTTCATGGATGGATCTCTATCCCCTTCTCCTCCATGTACACTGTGGCCCTCACTGGAAACTGCCTGATCCTCTTGGCTGTGAGGAAGACTCCCAGCCTGCACCAGCCCATGTACTACTTCTTGTCCATGCTGGCCCTCACCGACGTGGGCCTCACCCTGTCCACACTGCCCACCACCTTGGCTGTGCTCTGGTTTGACCACAGGCTCATAGGCTTCAATGCCTGCCTGGTCCAGATGTTCTTCCTCCATTCCTTCTCTGTGGTGGAGTCGTCGGTGCTCCTAGCCATGTCATTTGACCGCTTTGTGGCCATCTCGAACCCTCTTCGCTATGCAACTGTCCTCACCAATAATGTCATCATCAGGATCGGGATCGCCATTGTTGCTCGGGCCACTGTATCCCTCTTTCCAGGGCCCTTCTTACTGAAGCGACTGAACTTTTGTCCTGGCAAGATTCTCCTGTCCCACTCCTTCTGTTTCCATGCAGATGTCATGAAACGGGCCTGTGCTGACATTACTGTCAACATCCTCTATGGGCTCTATGTAGTTTTATCCACAGTGGGTGTAGATTCTTTGCTTATTTTCCTGTCCTATACCCTTATTCTTCGTACAGTGATGGGTCTGGCCTCTCCCAGGGAGCGTGTCCGGGCCCTCAACACATGCGTTTCTCATATATTAGCTGTTCTGATTTTCTACATCCCAGTCATAGGAGTGTCAATGATCCACCGTTTTGGCAGGCACCTGCCTCACATTGTACATGCTCTTATTGCCTATGTGTACCTGGTGGTGCCCCCTGTGCTCAACCCCATTATTTACAGCGTGAAATCCAAGCCCATCAGGGAGGCCATGCTCAGATTACTGAGAGAGAAGAGGCAAGGCTGATGAAACCAAGAAACAACCACAGAATCTGAAGAAAAACATGACCAGTCTTATGTCCAGAAAGTCCTTACTCAGATCCTTGACCCAGACACATTACCAAGAGTATGACAAGCAAATGGATACTCTCAGACTGATGGGTGACAAAACAGTCTTCATTCTTTCCTGCATTCATTGACTTCAGCTTTTTAATTCAATATTTACTTGTGTGAAAATCTCTGCCATTACTAGAGACAGTAAAATGAATCATACATGGTCTTGTCTCTCCATTGTAAGACAGAAGATTCTAAATATACAATAATACTTAAATGTATTGTACACACAAAAGGCTATAGGAAACATGGTCTTGTCTCTCCATTGTAAGACAGAAGATTCTAAATATACAATGATAATGAAATGTAATGAGGCTATGATAGGTACACACAAAATGCTATGGGAATACAGAAGAGAGTTTCCTGCCTTCCTAGAGGAAAAGAGAAGCAAGTCAGGGAAGAAGGAGGCTGAAAGGTGAGAAGGAGTTTGTCAGGCAGAACAGGTGGGCAAGGGGAAGGCATACCTATGAAGGGAAAAGAATGCAAAAAATAAAAACACTGAGGTGTTGAATTATCTGGTGTGTTTGCAGAAAGGTGAGTAGCCATATGTGGCTCAGCATAATCTGTGTGTGTGTGTGTGTGTGTGTGTGTGTGTGTGTGTGTGTGTGTTGGAGAATGGCAGGAGATGAATTAGAAATGATGAGGAGTGGTGAGACTCCTTGGGGACCTTCAGACCTCATGGAAACATCTGCCCCCATTCCTTGTTTAAGAGTCAGCCATGGAAAGGCTATTGCATTGTAAAGTTTGCACAGACTTAACTGTGTGCTATAAGTTAGAAAGGTGAAAGGGGAGAAAAAGAGTGCAAGGAAAGCATTTAGAAGGTTGATGTAACAGTACTGGGAAAAGAGAATGGAAGCTAAAATTAAATCAATAATGGAAAAATTAGATATATTTTTTAAAATTTTATCTCTACATTTCTCTTCTTTGTCTTCTGAAAGTGTCAGAAGCAATGAGCAAAGCTAGGGCCCACATATTGGTTTTTAAAAACCATTCCCACTGTAATTCCCTGGGATATTTGGAGCAATGGCTAATTCCAGGTATGAAGCAGAAAAAACATAAGGTGATACTGGAATAGCTTATGCACCCTAAAGCAGTAAAGAACACTAAGACAGCAGAGTCCTGTGGGGAAAAAAAATACATAAACTCATTTGAAGAGGCTACCAGTGGATATAGGTGGGTCAATTAGAACATTAAAAATAATTTTGACAGCAGATGGTTATAGCAAATTGAATTTTTAAAGAAAGTGTGAGTCCATAGTAATATTCAAAACAAAGAGGGAGAAGAGAAGAAGGAAAAAATAACTCTTCTTTAGAAAGTACTGATAGATTTAGATCTGAACAATAAGAACACAAAATCATATATGTAAAATTCCTACCAAAAATGTCCAACCTGAATCTAACCATGAGAAAGTAATCAGAAAAATCATGTATATAAGAAGCACCACACACACAAACACACACACACAAACACACATACACACATACACACACACCCCAGCCCGGAATCTTAAGAAAGGCAATTTGGGGGGCTCAGTCGGTTGAATGCCAGACTTTGGCTCAGGTCATGATGTCACAGTTAGTGAGTTCGAGCCTTGTGTCAGGCTGTGTGCTGACAGCTCAGAGCCTGGAGCCTGCTTTGGATTCTGTTATCTCCCTCTCTCTCTGCCCCTCCCCCACTCACACTCAGTCTCTCTCTCAAAAATAAATAAACACTAAAAAAAATTTTTTTAAAGCAATTTTGTAAAAACTATGTTGGAGAATTAATCTAAATTAAAAGAGATTAAAGGGATATAACAACCAAATACTACCATTAACCAGTAATTATTAGGACAATTGTGAAATCTGAATATGTACTGTATATTGGCAATATTATTAGGTTAGTATAATTTGCTTAGATTTGAAAACAGTTTTCTCATCATGTAGGAGAATCTATTTTTAGGAGGTCCATAGTTAATGTTTATTGAGAAGGATTGTAATGTCTACAATTTACTTTCAAATGAGTCTGCTGAGGGGAGTCTGGGTGGCTCAGTCGGTTGAGGGTCCAATTCTTGATTCTCTTGATTTCGGTTCAGGTAATGATCCCGGGGTCATAGGACTGAGCTCTGCATCAGGCTCATGCCGAGTGTGGAACCTGCTTAAAATTCTCTCTCTCTCTCTCTCTCTCTCTCTCTCTCTCTCTCTCTCTCTCTCCATCTGTCCCTCTCCCTCATTCGGTCTCTCTCTCTCTTTCAAATAAAAATAAAATATTTTTTTTAAAAATGAGTCTGCAGAGGAGCGCCTGGGTGGTTCAGTTGGTTAAGCATCCAACTTCAGCTCAGGCCATGATCTCATCGTTCATGAGATTGAGCCCTGCATCAGGCTCTGTGCTAACAGTTCAGAGTCTGAGGCCTGCTTGGCCTTCTGTGTCTCCCTCTCTCTCTGCCCCTCCCCTGCTCAGGCTCTGTCTCTCTCTCTCAAAAAGAAATAAACGTCTAAAAAATTGTTTTAAATGAGTCTGCAGAAAAAGTGTGTACGTGTGTGGTGTGTGTGTTTGTGTGTGTATGCACACATGTGTGGGATGGCCAGGAGGGAGAGACCAAGCAAGCTACATGCCCATGATCCTAGTATCTCAAGAGAGACAGTACAGTGTCTCAGGTAATTATTGAATGAATGCTGAGAGTGATCCTAAGACTGAGCCTGGGTAAGGTAATCCGCTGGTGTTCAGAATACAGAATTCAAATGCAAAGGAAGCAAAAAAAAAAAAAATTATATTTCCTCTTGACTAGAATATGCTTTTCATTAAGACTTGACTTGGGATTTTGCCCACTCCCATCCTAAGCCAAGTAAGGGGTTTCAATAGTGATCCCCAAGCACTTGTGCTTCCTCCAATTGTAGTACTTAATACATTATACTGTAATTATAAATAGTTACATTACATTTGAGACTTTGAAATCCTTAAAGCTAGGGGTCAGTGCTGATGTTCTAGTTATTTCTGTGTTCTCAGTGCTTAACTTGGGCCTGGCACACAAAAACACATTGCTCAACAAATGATGTTTCAGCGAATGCACAAATGAAGACAGTGAAAGGACGTAGCATAAAGCCTATGGGTCTGGTCAGAAATAAAGATCTCTGGGTGTAGGGTCTAGCACTCCTCAGTTTACCTCCAAATGTAGGCAGTAGAGGATGAACCTATAACTGCACAGCCCTGGTGAGTGGATCTCCCAGCTTTTTTTTTACTGCTGTAATAGTCACCTACTACTTTCTCCACCCTAAGTGGAAGACTCTTATCCTTCCAGGAAGAGATTAAAGGTTCTGTCTTCTGTGTCTTGTTTCTTGATCTTCCCTCTTCTACTCTCTTTGCAGCTTGTACACACGTCTCTCAGAGAACTTATCATCTGCTACTGAAATCATCTATTGTACTGATCTATTCTAGTTCCTGGAAGGCAATACTGATTACATTGAATGCCTTCATTATCCATAAAAGGGATTGGCCCAGACATGGCTTCAGGAATATTATTTGAATAAATCTATTTATAAATCATAATTCCTGAACAAATATCCTCATGTCTATTTAAAAACTAGTTTCTAAGTTCACACCACACTCAAAGCAATGAAAGCTATAGATAAAGCTCTTCACAGCTGTGGAGCAAATGGGCATCCTTTGTTCCAAAAGGGCATCTTCTTGATCAAGTACAGTTTTCCTCTGGCCTTCCATGATTGCCTGAGATTATAATATTAGAGACTCTAGACTTTGGTTACACATCACTCTATTTTGCTTTAGCTCTTAAAATTCATTGTCCCTGGGATAGGGACACCTTCATTCCAAAATTATCCCAAAAAGACCACCGGGGCAGGCACTTTCTTCACTGACAGGTGCATTGGCAGAAAACTGGGGAGTTGGCAAGTTGAAGTAGAATTTATAGGCCAATGTTAGGAAATACAAATGTTCTCTTAAGATTCTTATGCAAATATTTCTTTGAATCCTGATATCAATTCTTTTGGTATACATCTAGAAGTAGAATTGCTAGATGATATGGTATTTCCACTTTTAATTTTTTGAGTACCTGCATATTGTTTTCCATGGTGGCTACACCAGTTTACATTACTGCCAACAGTGCACAAGGGTTCCAATTTATTCACATCCTCACCAATACTTGTTATCATTTGGATTTTCCTTTCTTTTCTTCTTTTGATGATAGCAATACTAACAGTTGTGGGATGATATCTCATTGTGGTTTTGATTTGCTTTTCCCTAATAATTAGCGATGTGTTGAACACCCTTACATATACCTATTGCCCATTTGTATATTTTTGAAGAAATGTATGTTCAATTCCTTTGCCAACTTTTTAATCAGGTTATTTAGTTTTTTTGCTGTTAAGTTGTAAGAGTTCCTCATATATATTTTTATATTCATCCTTTATCAGGTATGTGGTTTGCAAATATTTTCTCCTGTTCCATGGGTTGCCTTTTTACTTTGTTGTTCTATTTTCTGTGCATTAATTTTTTTAAGTTTACTTATTTATCGAGAGAGAGCAAGAGAGACAGAGAGACAGAGAGACAGAGAGAGAGAGAACCAGCAGGGGAGAGGCAGAGAGAGAAGGGAACAGAGGATCTGAAGCCGGTTCTGTGCTTACAGCAGAGAGACAAATGCAGGGCTCAAACTCACAAACTGTGAGATGGTGACCTGAGCCTAAGTCTGACACTTGACCAACTGAGCCACCCAGGTGTCCCATGGGCATTACATTTTTAGTCTGATGTAGCTCCAATTGTCTAATTTTGCTTTTATTGATTTTGCTTTTGGTGTCATATCCAATAAATTATTGCTAAGTCTAATGTCACAAAGATTCTTCTCTATGTTTTCTTCTATGAGTTTTACAATCCCAGGTCCACTTTTCTGTATATTGTGTAATATAAGCGTCCAATGTCATTCATTTGCATGGAGATACCCAGTTTTACCAACACCATTTGTTTACGAGACTGTCTTTTCCCCATTGCATATTCTTGGGACCCTTGTAAAAAACCAGTTGACTGCATGTGTCATTCATTTCTGGGCTCCCTATCCCAAATGTCAGTTTTTATATGAGAACTGTCTTTTTTTTTATTTTTAAAATAATCTCTGCACCCAGTGTGAGTCTTGAACTCACATTCCTGAGATCAAGAGTTGCGTGCTCTTCCAACTGAGACAGCCAGGTACCCCAGTACCATACTGTTTTAAATTACTATAGATTTTTAATGTACTGTGAAATCAGGAAGTGTAATGCCTCCAGCTTTTTCCTTCTATCTCAAAACTGATTTAACTATTTTGGGTCTCTTGTGGCTCCATATGAATTTTAGGATTGTTTTTTCCTATTTCTGTAAAAAATGTCATTGAGATTTTGATAGGAATTGTACTGCACTCATACATCACTTTGGGTAATATGAATATTACCCAAAATATGAATATTTGGACAATATTAAATCTTTTAATCCATGAACATACAATGCCTTTCCATTTATTTGTGTCTTAATTTCTTTTATCAATGATTTATAGTTTTCTGTGTATAAGTCATCTCCTTGGTTAAGTCTATTCCTAAATATTTTCTTCTTTTTCATGCTATTGTTAGTGGGATTGTTTTAGTAATTTTCTTTTTGGATAGTTCACTGTTAGCATATAGAAACACAACTGATTTTTGTATATTGATTTTGTTTCCTTCAACTTTACTATGTTTATTAGTTCTAAAAGTTTTTTAATGGAGTTTTGGGAGTTTTCTATACATAAGATCATGTTGTCTGCAAAGAAAGATAATTTTACTTCTTATGTTTCAATTTGGATGGTTTTATTTCTTTTTCTTGTCTAATTGCTCTGGTTAGGACTTTCAGTTCTATGTTGAACAGAAGTGGAAAGAATGGGCATCCTTGGAAGGAAAGGAAGGAAAATATTTTAGTTTTTCACTGTTGAGTATTTTAGTATGTTGAGGTACATTACTTACATATCTAGATTTCCATTATCATTGCAGCATTATTCACAATAGCCAAGATCCAACAATCTAAATGTCCATCAAAAGGTGAATAAAGAAAATGTGGTATATACATACTGCAGAATATTATTCAGCCTTAAAAAAAAAAAAGGAAATCCTGCAATTTGCAACAAGGAAACTTTTGGAATTCATTGATATGTCTATTACCTCGACTATGATGATAAATTCATGAATGTATGCATATGTCAAATTTTATTAAATGAATACATTAATAATTTTTACACATCAATTATACTTTAATAAAGCTGCCATGCACACACATGCACACACACAGAGATACTATTGCATTTCAGTCCTGTGGCTTCTTCATATTTTCAATTTATTTCACTCTATTAGAAAAAAAAAAGGAAACTCCTGGGGATGGAACAAGATAGCAAGGAAAATTTCCTAGGTTGGAAGACACTCTGTATCTCTAAAAACATAAAAATAGAGATATGGAAACTCCCAGTAAACATGTGTACCCCCATTCATCTCTCTCTACCTTGGGACCCTTTATTACCTATCTATCTTCTCAGGTTGCTTGATACATATTTGCTGTGCAACAGAATGGGGCTTTCACAATGTCACATGAAGAACAGACACAGAAAGTGGCAGTTCTTAACCTGCATGAACAATCCTAAGGGCCAAGGAGAGAGTGGAGGGAAAGAGACACAATGAACCCTGTGTTTCTGAAAGGTACCATTTAGCAGGGCCAGAAATTGTTCTGTGTGACTCCAGATGTCTGATCTGATATCACTAAAGAGAAAAGTAAAGTAAAAAACTGAAATGCCCAGAAAAATTTCCTGCAGATGTGGTAGAATCGATGAACCTACAGATGATGAGGATTCTACACCTCTCCTCCACATCTCAGTTGCTTAAATATCTCATTTTCCCTATAACCCTCTATGCCAACACACATATCCCACACATTTCCATTGCCCAAGAAAAAACAAGTGTAGACTTTCCTCTGGGCTGTGGCTTGGACATCCCTGGGGAATAGCAACTCGCTAAGGTATCCAGCCAGTGGTATAAAGGTAAGTATCTTAGTTGCAGTTTTTCTGGGCTCCTTCAGGATGTGAAGAGGTAGAGAAGGCTATGACAAGCAAGGTAAGTACCTTGGGGCCAAAATACAACCCCTTCTATACTACTTAGAAGGATGGAGGTCTGGTTAGTGAGTCTGAGATTCCCCTCTCTTCAGCTGCTGCCAGGAGGAGGAGCCAATGGTAAGGAGATGAGCATATGTCAGAAGCAGGAAGAAAAGTAAGGAGGCCTGGACTTCCAGAGACAGCAGATCTATGCCCCTAGATGAAGCAGAGGAAATGAAGGAGTCTACTTTCCTAAAGCACAGAAATTTACTGATTCAGAGAATTATTCAGAAACCCAGCTCTGTGTCCAAGAAAATTAGTACCCCTTTGTTTCTCTAAGTAGGGCAACAGTATACGCGAAATGTAAATCCATTTCAGTCATTTATTTTCCAGTAATTATGAGGAAGTGAAACTATCCCCTACATTCTGCATTTGTTTGGGGGACATATTAGCTAATGTATGTACATTCCTGGAATGGTTAATAATACAAAGAGCTGAGAAGATGAGAAATAATTAATGAAAAATTATATACAGCATAAACAAATATCTTCCTAATAACAAGTGTCCTGTCACCATCTTTCTGTCTGCCCAGACTGAAGAGGTCACATCTTTCTGGAGACTTCAACTGCTTCCCAAAGATGCTCCCTTCCCAGACCTATGTCAACATCTCCTTCTTCCAGCCACATGCCTTCCTGATGATTGGCATCCCAGGGCATGAGGCTGTTCATGGATGGATCTCTATCCCCTTCTCCTCCATGTACACTGTGGCCCTCACTGGAAACTGCCTGATCCTCTTGGCTGTGAGGAAGACTCCCAGCCTGCACCAGCCCATGTACTACTTCTTGTCCATGCTGGCCCTCACCGACGTGGGCCTCACCCTGTCCACACTGCCCACCACCTTGGCTGTGCTCTGGTTTGACCACAGGCTCATAGGCTTCAATGCCTGCCTGGTCCAGATGTTCTTCCTCCATTCCTTCTCTGTGGTGGAGTCGTCGGTGCTCCTGGCCATGTCATTTGACCGCTTTGTGGCCATCTCGAACCCTCTTCGCTATGCAACTGTCCTCACCAATAATGTCATCATCAGGATTGGGATGGCCATTGTGGCCCGTGCTGCCCTGTCTCTCTTCCCAGTGCCTTTCCTGCTTAAACGCTTGAACTTCTGCCCTAACAAAATCCTTTTGTCCCACTCATTCTGTTTTCATCCTGATGTGATGAGAAGAGCCTGTGCTGACATCACCATAAACATCTTCTATGGGCTCTATGTGGTATTGTCCACTGGAGGCATAGACTCTCTGCTCATCATCCTATCCTATATTCTCATCCTACACACAATCCTGGGACTGGCATCTCCCAGGGAGCGCATCCAAGCCTTCAACACCTGTGTTTCCCATATCCTGGCTGTCTTTGTCTTTTTCATTCCAGGCATTACCATGTCCATGATCCACCGTTTTGGGAGGCACTTATCCCCCATTGCACATGCCCTGGTTGCCTATGTATACCTGGTGGTACCCCCTGTGCTCAACCCTATCATCTACAGTGTGAAATCCAAGCCCATCAGGGAAGCCATGCTTAGGAGGCTAAAGAGAAAAGGCCAAGACTGATCAAACTATAAAATATAATTGGGTCCGGGTACCATAAAGGAAACGTGTTGCTGTACTTTGCAGGAACCTGCTACCCTCATAAAGCATTGAAAATTCCTACTCAGGAAGTGGGAAGACCATCAGGATTATTTATGTTTCAAATTTACATTCATGATTTACTTTTTACTGTAAATAGTGCTGAGGATTAAAGACTGAAAAATATATTAAACATGATCCTTTCTCTCCAGAAACACATTCTTCTATGAGGATAAAGGCAAGTAAATACACACCAGCATACAAGTACAATAATAAAGTCCTGTACAAGAGGTTACTAGAGGAACTGCAAATGGGTAGTGGCCAGAAATTGCCTGGGAAGATCAGAAAACCTCTACAAAGGAGGGAATGCTTTTTATTTCACCTTGAAAAATGTGTAGGGTTTCTCTAGGCAAAGTAGGAATTCAGTAAGAAAGAGAAAAATTCAGGAAAAAAGAGCAATATGAAATAAAAAGCTCCATGTTTTGAAGAAGTAAATGTGTTCATGGAAAGTTAAGCATGCCTGCGCTTCTTTATGTCTCTACCACTTGTTATACCTACACAGGTGTGACCGTGGCATAGGGCTTGAAGGGGGAGTGGTATGGGATGAAGCCAGAAGATTGTACAATTTGTACAGAATTATACAGAACTGCACATACTAACATAACTTATATGCTAACTGCATATACTATGCTAGGTAGTTTGGTTTGCCAAAAAATATATAAATCATTTATTAAAAATTTTACTATAAAATAAGTTAGGAGTATATATTGCAGGTTAAAAGTGTATTGACGTACAAGTAAACTAGAGCCAAAAGACTATCAGCTTAAGCTTTTATCTGGTCTCAGAGTCTTCCCAGACACCATTTACTTTGCTGCAATGTTCTCATCTCCCCACCTACCTATATCTCATTTCTAGCTACACTTCTTATTAGTCAAGTAAAAGCCTAATTTCTCAGAAAATTCTGTCCAATTCTCTTCTCCACATTATTCACTGGACTGCGTTTGTCTCCTATGCAATATATGCACATATGCAATATGCAACAGTCTATCACTCAACTAGACTGTAAACCCCAAGCGTGCCAAAATATACTCAGTTTCTAATGGTGTTTGTGGAGTAATAGCTGCTTAATGATTCTTTTGAATATGTAAGTGAATTTGAATGGAGAAAAAGAATACATATAAATGATTGCAAAAGTTTGTGAAAAGGCTTCTAGTTGAGCTTGGATAGCTGACCTGGAGATGTGAGAGGTGCAAAACAGCTAACTGATTGAACTAAGGTTCCTCACCTAGTGAAGGTTTCCTACTTTTTCACCCTATGGGATCTCCTGGGCCCTTTTCCCAGACTTTATGCCCTTCACACATCAGTGAAATACTCTGGCTCCATAAAGAATTTTTGTAGGAAAAAAATTACAATACTAAGATTTTTTAATATATTTCTGCTTGAGTATACCTTCATACAAAGTGAAGCTGAAAGGGGATGTCTGTCTCTCTTCTTAACCACTCCCCATCCTCTCAAAAGTATGAGGTTCAATAGCACAATATCTTAGTATATACTGTCTGCACTGGGTTATAATGGTTAAGAACATAAACTGTAGAGTCAGGAAACAAACCTTATTCAAATTCTAAACCTGTCTCTTACACTTACCAGCTATCTAACTTGGGAGGATTTTACCTTTTATGTGTTAACAAATAGTTTGTTTATTCTTTAGTGACCCCTATGTGCCAAGCACTCTGCTAGTTGATCATAATATAAAGGTACCAAAACCAAACTTGATTTTTTTATGGAAGGAATACACATCAATTAAATATCTCTGACTTCTTCAGTCACCAGTTGCAGAAATGTCCCTTCTTTTAAAGGCTCTTGTAATTATCTCAACCCATATGAATATAAACTCCCTGTCTTAAGGTCAACTGTGCCATATAACACAACACAATCACAGGAGTGGTATTTTACTACATTTGAAGATTTGCGGGACTAGACTACATATATACCAAAATAAATGTAAATTTACAATGAATTAAGAGCTATCCATTTAGGCTCTTCTTCCCCCAGTAGACTATAAATTCAATGAAGGAAGAGCCTAACACTTTTTTTCTACACTGCATTCTGAATGCAAGGTTTGCACTCATTTTAATAGTACTTAATGTTAATAGCACTAAAAATGTATTCAGTTACTATATTAGTTTTCCACTGCTGCATTAAAAAATTACAAAAAAAATTTGTATCTTGAAATAACACCCATTTATTACTTCACATTCTGGAGGATGGGCTTGGCTAGATTCTCTAACTGGGGGTCTCATAAGGCCAAAATCAAAGTGTCAACCAACTGGGTTCTTACCTGGAAGCCCTGGAGAAGAATCTGTTTCCAAGTTCATTTGAGCTGTTGGCAGAAGCCAGTTCCTTAAGGTTGTGCAACTGCTGTCTATTGGTCTTCCTCAGTTCCTTAAGACTCCACACTCCTTCTCACATGACCCTCTTCATCACCAAACTAGAAACAATGCATCACATTCTTCTCATGCTTTGAATATCTCTAACTTCTGTCACATGCTAGCTGCAGAAATGTCTCTTCTTCTAAGGGCTCATGTGGGCTCAAGCACACCTATCTTAAAGTCAGCTGTGCCATATAACAACATAATCATAGAATTGATATTTCACATATACAAAGGTTTTGGGAACTAGAACAGGATATTTTTGTAGTGTTTTAGAATTCTGCTCACCATGGTGACTAAATAAATAGATTAATTAATAGATGAAAGTACACAATAAACATATTTCACCTGTTCAAAGAATCAGGAATGGCTTTTCTCAAAAAGTGATAATTATGGTGATGTCCAAATTCTGAATACAAGTTAACTAGGAAAAAGGAGAGTGTTTAGGGGAAGGTATATTAGGCAAAGAAAACACTGTCTCCAAAGAACTTGTGGAAAGGGAAGCATGGCACAGTAAAGGAATGGAATGAAAAGTAGTGTTACCAGGAAGTCAAAGAGCAAAGAACCTATGGCTTAAGATAAATGTGAAAAACATAAATGAGAACCAATCAGAAATATGGGAAATAATTAGTGTGTTAATCAGGGGTGAGGATCATTTTGACATGACCACATTTATTTTAAAAACATCATTTTTTTTTTATATTTTGTTGTAGAGAACATATTAAATTATCAGTTAGAAGGCTAGCAAAATAGTCAAGATGAGATTTAGTGGAAACTTGGACTAGGGGTGTGGAGATAAAGAGAAGGAGATGGGTTCAAACTTATTATATAAGTAGAAATTATATAACTTGACTTTGGATCAAATATGAAGACTAAGAGAAGAAAAAGGAAAGGCCAAGGATGACTGATAGTTTGGGACACTTCAGGGTAAATGGTGGTATGATTAACTGAAATATGAAACATGAATAAAGAAACTTATTTGGGCAAAGAATATCATGAGTTCAATTATGGACACTCTGAGCCTGAACTCCCCTGAAAGCATCCAAATGAATAGAATACACAGGCCATTAGACTTATAGCCCAGGAACTCTCGACTAGCCAAATGGTCTACACTAGAGATAAAATTTAAGTCATGATATACAGATGGCAATAAAAGCCATCAACCCAAGTGTCACTGCATAACAATTAAAGGGCTAATTTCAGGCCCTCATATACCATGTTCTCTCATAAGCCCAAGTAGAATGTATGTGGCAAAGGAAACTGTGAAGTACTGAGAGAGATAAGAGGAAAACCACGGGTGTGATGCCATGGATGGCAAAGGAAGTAAATGTATCAAGAAAGAGGTAGTAGTCAACTGTGTTGAATGTTGTTGAGAAGTCAAGGAAGGTAAGGGCTTAAAACCTCAGACACACAGAGCTCCTTGATGATGATAGTGAATGCCTTTGGTAGTCTGATGGAAGACAAAGTTATATTGCAGTAATGAAAGAGTTAGATGAAAGATGCACACATGGAGATAAGTTATAGATAACTTCTGTAAGAGATTGGCTAAGAAAGGAAAGAGATGAAAGAGGAATATAGGATCTAGGCAGGTTTATACTTGTTGTTTTTAATATGGAAGAGACTTGAACATAATGAATGCTGGAAATGATTGAGATGATAAGTTTGAATATCCAAGAGGGAGAAGGAACAATAATGTAAATTTCCTAAGGTGAGAGGACATTGACCAAAAGAAAATTAATAAAAGCCTATATAAGACCCAGTTTGGTGTCATCTTGATTCATAAAGACTTTGTGATAATTATGCTAATGTAAGGAAATACCTCCTCTTTTAAGAAATTCATACCTCCAATGTTTTTTCTGGAAGGATAATCAGCAGTCTTATCGGAGCCCCTCACTTTCCAGGTTTTGTTTCCTTTAGTTTCTAAGCTATTTATTCAACCAATATTTATTTAGTGTTGTATTTGCAAGGTTAGACTACTTTAAAAACAAAAATATGTTCAGTGATGACACAGTCAGTTTTCATTTATACAAATGGTGCAAATATGGGTTGGTGGAGGGTTGCAGGTAAAAGGGTTTGGCTCTACATAGTTTTTTTTTTTTTAGGAACTCGCTGCTGGTGGTTTACCATATGCAACACGTGGATTCCCAAGTCACATGCAGTGTCAACATTGAAGACTACATAGGAGAGTTTTTAAGCCAGGTCTAGAAGCTGCACACATCACTTCCATTCACATTGAAAGTAATGGCTAGAATTTAATCATACCCAACTTACAGGAGGCTGGGAAATGCCTAGCTGTGCGTCCTGGATGCAGATGAATTAGTGTGGTGAATAGTAGTCAATGTCTGTCATAAGCATCTACTATGCCCCAGGCACATCTACTATGTCCCAGGATGCAATGATGAAGAGGTTCAATGAAATAGTGCCCTCATACACTTACATACAATTCAGCAGCAAATACAGGTATTAAATAAGCATTTCTCAGACATAATGAGTATTACAAGAGAAGAAGAAAGTGTCTTGTGGGAATACCTATCAGGGAACCCAAGGATTCAAAAGGGAAATGAATCACATGTTTCAGAGGTCACATGTTTCAGAGGTTCTTATTTTAATTTCTTGGTTAAGACTGTTTTCACATCATACTGAAGACAAAATCTGTTAACCCTTGGAAATAGTCCCCTCAGAAGCAGAACTGCCTGATTCCTATGCTTCTACAACCCAACTGTCTTCTTGTTTCATACCACACAATACCCCAAATAAAGTACAGTCCTGAAGGATCCCTCACCAGCTACTAGTCACCCTCAAATGGCCAATGTTATCTCTGTCTGTCATCCCACACTTCCCATCTTAGCCAGGGGCTCCCAAACCTTGCTATCTATCAGAATCACTTATGGACCCTTTTTAAATTTCTATCTTGCTGAGCCCTATGCCAGACTTCCTGAATCAGAATCTACAATAACTATAGGTCAAAGCAAAAATGAAAAGGAAAATTACAAGTTATTTTCAACTGAATGAAAATTAAACATATGGAATTTGTGAGATGCAGGCTGAAACAGTACTTAGAGGGAAATGCATAGCACTACAGTACCTGTATAAGAAAAAAAGATCCCAGTAACCTCAGCTTCCACCTTAAGAATCTAGAAAAATAATGGGGCGCCTGGGTGGCGCAGTCGGTTAAGCGTCCGACTTCAGCCAGGTCACGATCTCGCGGTCCGTGAGTTCGAGCCCCGCGTCAGGCTCTGGGCTGATGGCTCAGAGCCTGGAGCCTGTTTCCGATTCTGTGTCTCCCTCTCTCTCTGCCCCTTCCCCGTTCATGCTCTGTCTCTCTCTGTCCCAAAAATAAATAAACGTTGAAAAAAAAAAAAGAATCTAGAAAAATAAGAGGAAGTTAAATCCAATGTAAGCAGAAGAAAGAAAATAACAGAGAAAATCAACAAAACAGAAAGAAAAGAAAACAATAAAGAAAATCAATGAAACCAAAATATATTTCATTGAGAGAAGTATTAAGATTGGTAAGCCTCTAGCCAAACTGAACAGGAAAGAAAAAAGAGAGAAAACACAAACTGTCAATACCAAGAATGAGAATGGTGATCTCACTACAGATGCTGCAGATATTAAAAGGATTGTAAGAAAATATACCAATAAATTTCACACCTTAGATAAGATGAAAAACTTCTTGGAAGACCTAAGACGTTCTAAGTTAGATAAAGAAAGGGTGATACATCTTTCACTCCTTCTTAAAGTCCTCCTTCCCATCAGCCACCTTTTCTAAGGATACTTTTTCTGGGTGATTTTTACTAGAAGCAATTTTTACCTTCCAAATGTCACACTCGCTATCTTTGAAAGTGTGGCTTCTCTCTACTGATGTATCTATATTTTAATAAGGAACAATAACTCACAAAAACAGCTTAAAAACAAAGGTAGGGAATACATTTCCTGTCAATCGTGGTCGTGAAAAAGATGAAAGGGAAGAATAAGAGGAGAAGGAGGAGGAAATGGATTTGGAAGTAAGTCAGGGATCTGGACATGTCTGGGAAGAAGACCGTGGAAGAAGAGCAGCTGATTCTCCATCCCCTTGTTCTTTAACTTTCTTAGAATTAAAAGCCCTGTATCCTGTTGGCTCCCTTAGTTGTAGAAAAGGCAGACTACAATCTGATTCTGCATCATCTTCATTCCCTTTGGATCCAGTCTAACATAAAGAAAGCTATGAGATGTCCGGGAATGAACAAGAAGTTTTGAGAATACAATAGTGCCCCCCTACCCGTGGCTTCACTTTCCGTGGTTTCAGTTACCCACAATCAACTGTAGTCTGGAAGCAGATGAATCTCCTTCTAACATATCATCAGAAAGTCAGTAGTTGCCTAACACTACATCACAATGCTTACATCAGTCACCTCACTTCATCTCTTCATGTAGCATTTTATCATCTCACATCATCATAAGAAGAAAGGTGAGTATACAGTACAATAAAATATTTTGAAAAAGAGACACTACATTCATATAACTTTTATTACAGTATAATTGTTCTATTTTATTATTAATTATGTTGTTAATTTCATACTGTGCCTAACTTATAAATCAAACAATATCATAGGTATGTATATATAGAAAAAAGCATCGTACAGTACATATAGTATATATCATCTGCAGTTTCAGGCATCCACTGAGGGTCCTAGAATGTATCTCCTGTGGATAGGAAGTGGGACTACTGTACCTTAAGAGATAAACAACAAACATCAACTCTTAAATCCTAAACCAATGGTATAATACGGCACTTTCCCAAATTCAGGTCTGTCTATCTTAAAGACAGACTCTCCACATGTATGCTCATTGCATCCAAAGGAGTCTTATTTCAATTTAATTAAAGTAATAATATAGTATATTTTATTAACTTGAGCGTATATGACTCAGAAGCTCACTCAAACTTTTCGGAACTGTAAATGGTCCAGTTCTAAAGTATGAACCAAGAGGTCTAGGGACACTAAAGAGAAAATGCCTCTTTTGGCCTGACAAATGATAAAAGAGTTTCATTTTATCAAGTGTTGCTAAAAAGAAAAAATGGCAAAAGGCAATTCAAAGGAAACAGAGTGAAATAGAGGATTTAAAAGTGCATGAAATCATTGAGAGATAGCAAGTATTATAAAGTAGCTGAAAAACACACTACGTGGAAAAATTAGAGATTTTACACAGAAAAAATAAGATGGGAACATATATAAAAGTAAAAAAGAATGGCCTACTGTCATTCTAAGAAGTAACTCTGTATGGGAGGCAATAAAAGATCCTCAATGGATTTTAAGTAGGGGAACAAGATAATCGGAATTGTGTTTGGAAAAATTCCTGCAAACTACATGGGATTTAGGACTCATGCACAAGATGTTTAAGGCAAGGAGACAAATGTGAAAGTATGGCAATCCTCTAAGCAAGAGGTAAGTATCTGGACCAGAACACTGGTAAGCAGAATGGAGAACACAAGCCACATTTATGAAACATTTCTAAATAAACCTAAAAAAAATGACTGACTTATAGACCGAGATTTAGTATTATTCAGACTCCTCCAGGACCGAACAAAGGTCCAAGTGGCTGAGGCAGTAGGGTCAGAGGCAGCAATGCCTAAACAAAGGAAATGGAGAAGGTAAAAGGATACCTATGTGAAAGGCACATGATGAAGGTCTTTGCCAGAACATACCCTAACTTCCAGCCAAATCTCCTAAAAGAGGCAGCCTATCCCTCTCATTCTAGTCCTTAACTCCAGGCCCTTCCAGGTGACCCAGTGAGTAGTCATTAAATAAATGACCAGAAATCTGACCTAGAAGTTAAAAGAGTCCTGCTATAGCTTTGTCTCTATCTGGCATTTAATAATTTAGTATTTATTAAAACATTAGATAAAGGAAGGTGGTGGTGGTGGTGGTGTGTGTTTATACTCACAAAATGGTTAAGTCACTTAAGATTAAAGCCATGAAACTTATCATGAGCATACTATCACGGACTTGGAATCCCTTCTAAAATCTAGGATAATGGCTGTATCTTTAAATTAAAAAAAATTTAAATGTGTCCGATTTATCTGTTGATTATCCCTGTATCTAACGGGCTTTCAAATACAAAACTGGTAACACACATTCATCATATGTCCACACAGAAGCATGCATACAAACACCTATTAAATATCTGGAGAAATAAACACAAAAATGCTAACAATGTTTGTCTTTCAATGTGACAACTTTATTGGAGTTTATTATACTTTTCTTTTGTATTTGGGGAATGTCAAAAGTTTATTATACTGCTTTCCTAATAAGAAAGAAAATCTGTCTGTTTCTCTCTCTTTAATTCTCTTTCTCTCAATCCCAATGTCAGGGCTTTACTGGGTAAGGGGCCACTCCTCTGCCCAAAATGACCAAAGCCTGCACTGACTCTAGTTCATGCTCCTAGTTCTGCTGGCCACCACTCGCCTGAGCATATCAGATCCCATACTGCTCACAATTCTCATCTTCCGGATTCCAGTCCAAGAAATCACATGTGCTCTCTCTATACCCTCTCTAACAAGCAGTCTGCTAGCTATAGCCAGAAAATTCTGGCGGGTTCTGTGCCAAGCTTTCTACTATACTACCTGCTTCTGTTTAGGTCTAACAAGCGTTCCATGGGTAATGGTCTCATTTCTTCCCTGTCTATTCCTGCTGCACTCCTGTAGCGCCCACACCTTCTCCTTCCCATTCTGCTTCCATCTAGAAGTGTTGTGCCTAAGTACACCTCTAGGACTATATTCATGCTAAATACTAGTCTTTATGGCCTCTCCTACAGCCTTGTTCTCCAAACACTGATGTTGTGGGCTTCACCCACAGGGCCATTCAGAGCCTAGGGGATAGGCCATATCCACTGATATGCTCTATTTAGTTTCTTTGGAGCCATGCTTGCCTTAACCTTGCTTCCCAGCTAGCCACATGGGCCACTGGCCTTGCTCAGCCTCATGATGCTTCCTGTTCTAGACCCCTGGTCTGTGAGAGACCTGTCATTTCTGTCATGAGCTTCTAGGTCTTCTCAGCTGCATTTCTCCAAAAAGTGTCTCTCCAGGTATCCTTTGAGTGACCCCACTGCTAATCATACTATTTTCCAAACTAGCCACTGTTTGGGAATGTCCCAAACACATTCTGCTGTTACTACCCAGGTATGGTGGCAAATGGACCAGGAACTATTGGAATTAAAGCCATCAGCAACATTAACAGGAAATTCCTATATGCAATACTAAATGAGTGAGGAAGGAAATTAAATACCTCCCCTAAAAAAAAATGCAAGACTTTTGAAATGTCTAACTCACTACCTCACAGGTTTCTCTAACAGTCCCTCCCCACAATATGGATATCAAAAGACAATTTTTGTGACTTCATATAATTCACTGATCCCCATTAAGCATCAATTCTCCCATTGGTATAATGATGATTCTAATCATATTCCTACCCAGATAAAACACTGATAAGATAGTGAAGGGAAAGTATCCATGATCTGTAAAAATGCTCAGAACAGAGTGTGTCATCTTTCATTAAGGTAGGTAACTGTAGTATTTTCAAGGTTCTACTCTAATCCTCCTCTTGAGAGCTGGTTCCTAGAATAAAAGAAATTATTTATTCTCTGTGGAGATCATTTTGAAGAAAGAAATCCCGGTACATCTGTTTTCCTGGGATCCAATACAGTTGGGGATTCTGAAGAAAAAATCATAGTTTCAAGCAAGATTACCTGATTATATTGTGCTTTTGTGTTTATTTTACTCTTGCCATGCTTAACTTTTGATCAATGTCCCTTAGATGTACAACTCTCATCTCAGAAATGCTGTGGACTATCAATGCAAGCAGAGATTTGGACTAAATAGTTAAATGGGAAGAAATAGCTCTCCAGCCACAACCATCTCATGGTTTTAGTAATTATATAAAGAGAATTATAAAGTGAAAATAATATTTAAAAACAGGGATTGGGAGTGTATGGTTCTGCTGCCCCTATCCATACAGAGATTCTCCAACCAATTTCCTGTTTGAAGGTATCCGTTGTGTTTCTATTAGGGAAGGTTTTTTTTTTTTTTTTCCTAATAATGTCTTCCAAAGTGTTGATATTAAAATCTGAATTGAAAAACTTTGAGAGGAAAAGAAATTTTCACTGACACCTAGGGATCTGAAGTATGGGTGGTCACATGGAAAAGACGAAGGATACGCTGCCGGATCTCCTTTGTCTTCACTCCATAAACAATAGGGTTGAGCACAGGAGGAACAAGCAAGTAGGTGTTGGCCATAATGATGGGCAGGAGGGAGTCATGCCGCTTCCCAAAGCGGTGCACCATAGATAACCCAATGAAAGGTACATAGAATATGAAAACAGCACACACATGAGAGACACAAGTGCCAAATGCCTTTGCCTGGGCTTCACGTGTCAAGCCCAACACAGTCTTGAGGATAAGCAGATATGACAAGGAGATGAGAAGTGAGTCCAGGCCAATGGCAGAGATGATGACAATGAGGCCATAGATGATATTGACACGGATGTCAGCACAAGCCAGCTTCATGACATCTTGATGTAGGCAGTAGGAATGGGAAAGAATGTTGGAGCGGCAGAAAGGCAGCCGTTTGATGAAGATAGGCAGGGGTGCCATAAGTGAAGTACCCCGTACCACAGCAGCCACGCCAATCTTGGTAACACGAGGCAATGTTAGCACAGTGGCATGGCGTAGTGGGTGACAAATGGCCACATAACGGTCAAAGGCCATGGCCAGCAGTACAGTGGACTCCATGCCAGATAAGGAGTGGATGGCAAACATCTGTAGAAGACAAGCATCAAACTGGATGGTAGTGGAATTGAACCAGAAGATGGCCATCATTCTGGGCATAGATGAAGTAGAGACAAGTATGTCAAGGCCAGAAAGCATGCAAAGAAAAATATACATGGGTTCATGTAGTCTGTGCTCAGTCCGCACAATGCAGATGACTGTCAGGTTACCTAGCACAGCAATAAGGTAGAGGGAGCATAACGGGAAGGCCAACCAGAACTGAGCTTTTTCCAAGCCTGGAAGGCCTATTAGAATGAAATATGTGGCACTAGATTCACTGCCATTGGTGTCCACCATAGTGAAGAAGAGGAGCCTCAACCAGTGCCAAGCAGGTACAGGCTGGAATACATAAATAAGCCATTGTCAGATACTCCAGGATCCCAAAACCATGCTTCCTTCCCTCCACCCTGATGTCCTATTCTCTTATCTAACTCTAATTCCATTGCCTATCCAAACTCTGATTCTATTCTAAACTCAATCTAACCACCATTTGTAACTCAAGGCCCAGTCCTAATTACTAATCCCACCTCTATATTCAATCCTGAAAACAAGTAAAATACTAAAACAAAAATTCTAAGCATATTTTACATCATTTAGTGCACAAAAAATAGGCTATTGACTGAGTATACAGACTTAGATGATATTTTTATGTTGTCCCATAATTTCCTCTACCCTGTCCTACCCTTATGCTCCCCTATGTTCAGTACCAACTGTAATTCTATCATTAGGCTATCTTTAAAACTAATTCTAATCCAAATATAGCAATACTAGCACAAATCAACATGGTAACCTAATCTTAGCACTAATCCTAATGATGTCTCTCATTCTAACCTTTACTCAGACTTTAACATTAATCTAACGCTTAATTCTGGAAGCTATTTCAAACTTGATCTAAAACTTAATAATACCTATTTTATTATGATAATCCCTAATCCAGTTTTAAAAACTGACAAACTAACTTCATTCTAAACTCTGACTCTATACTTTACTCCTGTCCAATGTCCATCCAGAGTCTTACATTGTCCAGACTATCCAGTTTGTATCATAAAAGGAACAATAGCTGTAGTGGGTGCCACTGGTATATCACTCAGATCCCCTCCACCAAACCAATGCACCTATATTTGCAGTGGGTGTGGAGTACTAAAGGTTCACAGTTCTCCCTTTCTCCAGAAAATTATCCTTGATCAAATGAGAGGCACTTCACCCAGAAGTTATGCTATACCCGCCCACCTCAACCTCAGGACACATCTAGAGGTCAATGACTGCCTGACATAAAGGTGCAAAGAGCTAGTCACCTTGCCTCCAGGTGGGACCTAAGCTGTGATGCAATGAGTACTTCAGAGCTTTCTGAGCAACCAGACTTTGCTGAGACCACAGCCTTGCTTAGCTTTCTCTCCCTTGTCTATCCTGCCCGTCTCACCTCTCTTCTCAGGACAGTAGTTTGTCAATACATCACTTAAACAAGAATCACCATCTCAAGCTCTGTGTCTAGGGGACCCACCAAGCTTAAAAGAGAGGGACTGACACAGAAGACTAAACCTGAAAGATGATGATGGCATTAGAAGCACTGCAGAAATAATCAATCCTATAACAGGGGGTTGCTATCCCCAAATTTGGCTACAAAAGTGATGGCTATAACTAGAGATTGTTGAGATGGGAAATGTCAGACGAGTTTTCTCAGATCTTATCTCTCTGTTGAAACAATTAGAGAGTTAACTAACTTCCTTTATCCGTTCCTTTTTTCCATCCACAAATATTCATGTGCTTCTATGACTTACTAGATTATATAAATTTACACTTGTTATATATATGAAAATATGCTTGGCTATAATCTGGAAACTAGCTATCTCCTCTTCCCATAATGGAAATAGTGCCACTTATTGCTAGGATATATTTAAGATAATTTTATCTTGGGAGGAAAAAAGTAAAGGTTAGATTCCTAAGATCTTGAAACTGGAATGGGGGTTACCAGAGAGCAGGTGAGTGTGAGCCATTTGTAACTCAAAGCCCAGACTAATCACTAATCTCACCTCTAAAATCAGTCCTGAAAAGAAGTGAAATACTAAGATAAGTCACCAGACAGCAGTTGACTGTAAAGAAGAGTGCATGGCCAGCATCAGGAAGGACTTACATCATTCACTGGGTTCAGAATGTGTCAATAATCTTTGTTTCACCATCGAGCTATCCCACAAGGGTTCCCTCACACCAGACAGAGAGCAAAACACTGAGAGCATGGGTTTTTGAAAGTTTAATTCCAACTGCTGGGGGGAAAGGGTATAAGGAGCCATATTTAGCCTAGAAAATCAGGCAAAGAAGCCAAAGTCATCAGTGTCTGAAATCCTCTGTACTGACCTCTCTAACCTATGACACTATGAGCAGTTCTCTCCTTCTTAAAACTCTCCCTCCTCCTCCTACTGCTCCTCATCTTTCTCTGATCATCTGTTCTTGGTCTCCTTTCTGGACCTGCAGACTCCTCTGCTTGACCCTTATGCATACTTTTAGATAATAATGCTCTCAGAATTTTATCCTTAGTTCCCCTCTTGTTCTATACCCTCTACCCTGGCCATCCCATCCCCTTCAATAAATCTATTTGTCACGTAAAACTATTGATTCCCAAATCTGTTTAGCAAGCTTGAATTGTCTTTTGTGATCCAGACTCATAATTCTAAAGTCTTACTGAAAGGAATCACCTGACTCTCAGGCATATTCAACTCTCCCTGTCCAAAAATCAAAAGCTTTGAACTCAGTCCTGGATTCAAATCCTGGTGGATAACTTCATTAGCTATGCCATCTGGGCAAATCATTTAACCTTTATAAGCCTCAGTCTCCCCATCTTTAAAATGAGGATAATAGTGACTGCCTAATAGAGGTCAATGTGAGTATTAAATGAAACAATGAGTATAAAGCATTTAACACAATGCCTGACACAAAGTAAAGGTGCAAATAATTACATCTATCATTGTTAACCGTTTTCTTACAGTGTTTCCTTCTTTTCTGTGGGGTGGCCTGAACAGCCACACAAGCTCAGAGGCTCTATTCTGACTGCCATGTGTCCAGTGCCACCTTCTTCATCTGCACAATCCCAACAATTTTCCCACCAAATGAAATCAGCTATCTATTGCTTAAAAAATACCTCTCAAAGTTCCAAATTAATTCTAGAAAAAAGACTCAACTGTTAGATTGTGGCAAAAAGTCTATCTTCCAGCATTTGCCCTAGGTTTTTGTCTCATCACTGCTGACCATGGCCCCTGTGCTCCAGCCACATTAGAATGCATGTTGTTTCATGAAGGTGGCACTGATTCCCATGCTTCTGTGTCTTTTTCTCTTGTTTACTTCTCATTCCTTTGTCAAGATCTTCCCAGATCCCCTTCCTTGACTTCCCACTGAGAAAATCTTATTCATCTTTCACATCCTGGTTTACTGTCTCCCTCCTATGCTGTTTGCTAACTTCTACCCCTGGGTAGAATTAAATGCTTCCTGCCCTGTGTTCCCAAAGAACTTTATTTAGGTCTCTTTTCATGCATTTACAGTCTTGAACTATAATTATTTCTATATTTATTTTGCCTGAATTATGGATTCCTGAATGGCAGAGACCATACCATATTTATTAATTAGTATGCAGTTAACATTTATTGAAAATGAAAGTGAGTTTTATCAAAAGAAGAATCCCTCAATAGACATCTAATGAGGATAGTACAGGCAAGGAGGTAGGAAGGACTGCCCATTGTACGAACTATAGATTTTGGAGAAGAATGAAAGAATATTTGGAAGGTCAGTGCAGGGTAGTCCTAATTTTAGAACAAGAATCTTTACAGTCAAACAGAAAAGGCCTTTATTACCCAGGGAAGCAGAGGGCATGAAAGGATACATGGAGAACAAAGCAGGTGCAGCCTTGGCTCTACATAAATGCAAAGTAGACATGCAGCACAGTTTATGCCCAAGAGACAGAGTGACCTAGGATGCCCCCTCTGGAGACATCAGCAAGAAAGCTCTGCTACTCCAGGAGGCCAGATATCTATGGCATCCAAAAATTTCACATGAACAGACATGGTAGAACAGGATCACCATGTTCCACCTTAGGAAACATTAGGAAATAATCACTGGATTGGCATATTCCAACCTATTACCTCTAAGGGTCAAATCTGGGGCTAGAAATGCAAGTCTCAACTCAAAATAAGCGGAGGACAGTAACAACCTTACAGTGCTGCTGCAAAATTATGAGATAAGGCATGTCAAAGGGTGCTGTAAAACCTATATCACAATATGTGAAGCACTTTTAAATTTTTTCCATTAAAATGGGAAACAAGGTTCCTGAAAACATACATTTCCCAAAAACTTTTCATTTTACCCATTTGTTACCTAAATCACCACTCCACCTCAGGCACATACTCATACACACATACACAGTAGCTAGCAGCCCATCTCTCTCAACGGCAAAGGATAAGCACTGATGTGGAGACATCAGACAAGGAGAAGACTCAGCTGTCTGGGAGAGAGATGCCTCAGCAGTATAAAGTGGGCAGCTACTGCTGGGCAAAATATCAGTCTGGGCCACAGAAACTTCAGCAAGAGAAAAAGGAAGGGATGGTAGGGAGACCAGCCAGAAGGCCCAAGCACTGAAGCATCCCAATCTCCCACAGTCCTGCCAGGAGGCAGGCAGAGGGAACAGATGTCATCTGGTCTGAGTGGCTGTTGGTAATTAGAACCATTTGCATGTACTCGGAGAACATTTGGAACTCTGGGGGAAATAGGAATTAAATCACTCTAGTTTGAAAGTAAAACATACTCAAGAAAAAATAAACAAAGAAAGTATTTTTTCTTTCCTTTCCCTAACCCCAGGGAATAGGCTTGGGACTTTCTTTGAAAAAGAAAAAGTCACACTATCACAGCAAGTCGCAGGCGTGCCTTGGAGAACTGTGAAGGACATCTTGGCCCTTTCTTGAGGATGGAGGGAGCAGAAGCCACAACTACACAGAGGAGAAATATACTTTGAAGGCTCCAATTCTCCTCATTCCTTCCCCCTGGCCTCCAGGACTCTGTCCTCCAGTGCCAGCTCAGCCCCCATGACCAGCCCACCCTCACACTCTTCCCAGACCTCTCTGAACATCCTCCTTCTCAGAAACACATGGAAAAGCAGTCAGGGAGGTAGACCAGGGGCCATGAGCTCTATTTCTTCTGATCCAAGAGAACAACAATGAGGTCACCCCCAAAACTGATTTTATTGCTTTTTATGATAAAAATAGAAATCACTGAGCTCCTACCAAATGCTGGATGCTGTAAAAATATTATCTCTAACCTAAGAAAATTCTACATGATAGGAATTCTATGTATCTTTATGTATATCTGAGAAAACTGAAGTCCCACAGGATTAAAAAGTGCTCCCAGGGTTTAATAGCTGACTGGTAAAGCAGAACTGGACTAATAGCTGGAACAATACCGAGGTCTGTACATTTTCCCCTATTCTAGGCTGCCCTTAATTGTTGTTGCACCTTCTGAAAGCAATAAAATCTACCTGAGAGGCAGGGTAGAAGGGCTTGGTAAGTAGGATACCTTACCCAGGTAGACCCTTGGAAGGGAACTTAAAAGGGCAGTAAAGAGGACCCTCCCGGACTAAGACTTGGGCATTCTCCTTTTAGCCCCAACTCCTCTGGCTGTGACTTTGGGCAGTCCCCACAATGGAGATTTAAAAACTTTATCCTCTACCCTTCTTATATGATGAGAGCCTCTCATTAACCTGTATTATTAATCCTATTTGACTGATAAGGATGCTGAGAGTTTATTAGAGACTTATGGGTTAAGTGTCTGACTTCAGCTCAGGTCATGGTCTTGTGATTCATGAGTTTGAACCCCACATCGGGCTCTCTGCTGTCAGCATTAAGCCCGCTTTGAATCTTCTGTTCCCCTCTCTCTCTGCCCCTCGCCCACTGTGCGCGCTCACGTGCTCCCTCTCTCAAAAATAAATATTTAGGAAAAAAAAAAAAAAAAAGGAATGGACCAATGGTTTATAAGGTCCATTTTAATGCTATCTCCAAGAGATCCACACTTTGAGGACCCGTGAGTCTAGAGGCCCTCTCCAGGACTCAGGAAACCTGACCAGCTCTCCCCACTTAGGTGCAGCAGGGAAGGGGAACAAACAGGGAATGGGAGAAGGGTTTCATGGTCATTACCATTGTCGGGGATAAACACATACAATGCTCCGTGCTTAGAGCAGCGGTGTTGGGGCCTCAGGTGCCCTTGCCAGCCTCTGTGGGAACATCCGGAAGATAATGTCCTTAGAGGGAGCCCAGAACACCTGGGGGCCTCTGGATCCTACTCTCAGGCCCAGAGAGAAAAGGCAAACTTCAGGGGCAATGCTGTGGTGGGCAAGAACTGCGGGAGCTCATCACTCAGTTCAGGAGGGGGGTTCCTTCCTTAATCCTCCAGGTGTGTTAGCCCCAGAATCACTTCTACCTCAGGTCATCCTTATCTTCTGTCCCCCTACCTCTTTTGGATTTGATAAAGCAGATGAACCTTTGTAGTGTCCAACATTCATTTTAGAAGGGTCAAAATGAGAATAGACTTTGCACTTTCTCATTTTTCTAATTCAAAAAAAGTAGAGTGAGGCTCCCAGCTCTGTTCTATTCACTAGAGGCAGCATGGGCCTCCAAAATCACCCCCAAACAGAGCTCCAGGGATTCAGGGCCCTGCTCCTCCCCTTCCCTAGTAGGATCAGAGTCTCTAAAAGTCCCACAGAGCTGCAAAGCTTGACCTGGTAATCAGTGCCCAGCAGAACTACTTTGTTGCCTACACACAGGGAAACATGGTGCAGTGAAAAAGCCTGATCTGGGACTTTGATTGGTACACGCATGTTTTTTCAGTAATTACTGACTGACTGACCGACTGACTACCAGGTACCAGAATCTGCACTAAACACTGGAGATAATGAGACACAGAGTAAACAAGGCACACAGTAAACAATGCAGGGGTGGGGAGAAATGGAGACAAATTATGCAGCTATCACAAGTTGTGATAAATGCTAGGATAGGGGTAAGTACAAGAGCCTGGGAGCAAAGCAGACAGTAGCTTACCAAATTTTCAGGTTCAGAGAGCTTCCCTGAGGAGGTAACCTGTGAGCCAAGACTTGAGGGGCCAGTCATGGTTAACCAGGCAGGGTTCGGAATATGGGGACAGCAGCATTCAGAGATAAAACAGCAGATAAAAGAGAAAAGATGGCTGTGTTCAGGGAGCTCATACACTAGGAGGGCAATAACAAATAAGCAAGAACATATCAGATAAAGATAAGTACACTAAAGATAAAATAGAGTGATAAGATAGAAAAGGACAGGGGAGAGGCACCCATATTTGAGATGCAGGTCACTGGCAGCCTCTCTGAGGTGATGATGTATGAGCTGAGAGCTGTATGATAGGAACATGCCAGACATTCTGACATCTAGGGAAAGAGCAGATGAGGCAACAAAAGGAAAAGGTCTTCTATTCTGGTGGTTCACAGATCAAAAAGAAAGTCAACATGGCCAGAGTACTGAGAGCTCAGGAGAATTTTGGAAAGTGAGGTCAGAGAGGAGGGCAGGGGCCAGATCACGGAGGGGCTTGCAGGACATGGCAAAGGGCTTTGATTTAATTGAGGGGGCCGGAGGAACTAAAGCAACAAATTGGACCTAATTTGTCGTTAAAAGTGCATACTGACAAATTCGAAGACCCAGAGAGAAGGAGTACATACCTTGTTAGGAAAGCTGCACGTGGTTCAGTGGGGCCAGGGAACAGAGTGCAAGGCAGGGGAAGTCACAGTGTAGACAGTAATCCACTTTTTAAATGGAATAAAGACTGGACCCTGCCCCTAGGCACACACAGAGTCAAGACCAGAGCCCTAGGAGGATCTTGAAGTCCCAATATCAGCCACACTCTGTATCAGCCATATTCTGACTTCTGGTGCAGAGTACAGAATGAGCTCCTACCCCCAACGCAAACTGAACTTCAACCACACTAACAAACTAGGACTGGTCCTGTGAATACATGGACAGACCCCAGCTGAACTCTAACCCAGTCCCAACCCAGTCTGTTCTTCATTCACCTTCATTTAGGACAGCTCCTGCCAGGATCTAAATGGGGACCCCAGTAAACTGACCACTTTTTATAGTACCTGAAAATTACCCACAGGCAGCAGCTAACACTGTCCATGCTTCCCTTCACCTCACATAGAAACTGCTAACACTGTCCTTTGAGTCAGGAGCCTCCTTTATTCTTCCTGGCTCCACCCCCATACTTCATTTCATCACAGCCTGGTTTCTCCTTCACTTGGAAAATCTAATGGGAAATCCCCAGCTACAAGAAACCCACACACCTGCACATATCCCCTGGTCTCCTACACTCACCTCAACGCACTGAGGAACGTGTGTCTCTTCCTCTAGTCCTCTTCCTGATGAGGCTGCCACTCTCTGTCTCCACCCCCTCCTTTGGGCCTCCCTGGTTGGGTATTTATTCTCTGTCTTACCTCCTCCCTCCTTCTGCTTCTCCCTTCTGGTGGAGGGAGTGCTTCCCAGAGGGTCTTTGAGCAGGTACCTCTCAGTAGCCAACTGTAGATCTGGTGTCCTTCTTGGTTTCTGTGTCCTGGGAAAGTGTACCTCAGGGTATGGGGAAGGAGGGGCAGTGGGTATTCAGGATCTCTAGAGTCCTCCCCAGATGGGCCCTGTGCCAGCTGGGCTATTGGCCAGTTCCCAGTGTAAAGTCAGACAGGGGGATGAGTAAGAAAAGGCTAGAAGAAACTCATTTGTGTGGCCATGACCTTTGAGAGGGGTTTTTCTCTTTCTTCCCAGGCTCATCAAACTCAGTCAGAGGAAAAGCAGAATAAGCTTTCAGTGAGGTCCCATGATTAAGTATGAGCTCCTTTTCTTCCTGAAGCTTTCTCTGGACTATGCCTTCTTCCCATTGGTGGCCCCTGCTTGGGTCCTTGCTAAGTCTGGATCCCAATGGACCCATCTACCTTTCCCCAAAGCTACATTTTCTTGGTCTCCCAGGCTCTGCACCCTGTGTCTAGCTAACTCATAACATGGTTCCCTGGGGACCATACTATCTTGCACTCCCTGGCTTTGGGTTTCTGAATCTCTGGCTGAGGAAGGAAGATGTGATTTCCTTAAACCTCCCCTATCTCCAACACCAGCCATATAATACCAATGCCATCTGGTTTCTCTCTTAAGGGCAAAAAATAGTGAGAGAACATTTATAAAACTAGAGAACAATTTTAATGTGAAACTAAATACCTTGAATATTTAAATAAGTTTTTTAAAAGTCACGGGAACAAAAGGTATGACACAGGGAATATAGCCAATGATGTAATAGTGGTGCCTGGTGACAGACAATAGCTACATTTGTGGTAAGAACAGCACAACATAGAGATGCTGAATCACCGTGTTGTATACCTGAAACTAATTAAACATTGTGTGTCAACTATACTCAAATAAAAAAAAATTTTTTTTAAGTCTATAAATAAAGCAAAGTGAAATTTAGCTGGTTTCTCCTTGTTTTCTACTTATCAGCTTTACATCAATATGTGTTAAATTTACAACACAGAGCATGCTAACTCAAACTATGCAAAAATAAACTATGTTAAATCAGGCCATTCCATCTTGAACCACATCAAAACTAGTGATGACAAGAGCTCCAGGTGCCCTGTGGAATCTGTAGCCTGACACTCACTGCCATCCCCCTTGAACTATCTTTGCTGTTTTCCTCAACGTCCCAAACTTTGACTATGTGAAGACTTAAAATATATATACATCCCTACTCTGGCCAAAATGGAGTATCAAGAAGCAACATCCACCTGAAGGAACCAAGAAATGGATGCTATACGTACACATGGTTTACAAGACAGTAAGCATCAGGCAATGAAGGAGAGTAAGCCCTGAGACATGGGAAACAAGTAAGGTGAAACCCTGGGGTTCCCCCAGCTTACTGCCCTAAAAAAGCTTCATTGCAGCACAGGGGAGGAGAACCTAGGCAGAGTCCAGAGGATACCCTAAGTTAAGGAAATGGAGGCAAAGAGTTCAGGAAGATCAAGCCAGCTAGATTGGAAGAGAAAGTATCAAAGATGAAAGAGCTACACAGAGAGAGAAGTCTAGAGATGTAGAGGGTCTTCCTTCAACTGAGGTACTGATCAACACATGCAGGTGAGCAAGCTACCTAAAGATGGGGAAAGAGCTCCCTGAAAATATTAAAGGTAACACTATCCAGTACTTACACAGAGTCAAGGACAGTGACTGTTTCCACCAGCCAGACTGAAAAACTTCAAGATTCACAGGGCACTGCATACAGAATGCAAAAGGACCTTTTCTCAGTAGTGGAGAATAATGAACCTTAGACTGAGCACTGCTCTAGTCCCACCTAACAAATCTTTAGAGCAAGGCCCAAATGATCAAACTATGTACAAGTAACTTGACTGATTGCCTGAACAAAGCATAAGAATACCTACAGGGCTACAAAAGTATGTAGCACCAAAGAAAAATTTGCAATGTCTCGCAGGTGATCAAATTACCAGACATGCAAAGAAGAAAAATGACCCAAAATGAAGAGAATAATTAAACTGATCCAGAACTGAAACAGATATTAGAACTACACAATGAAGACATTAAGATGATAATTAGAACTGCATTAAATGGATTACAAATTTAAGTAGAAACATGAAAGATATTTTTTTACAATTGAAATCACACTTCTAGGGATAAAAACTGCAATGTATGAGATGTGAAACTCACTGGATGAGGGTATACTGTGGAAGAAATGATTAGTAAACTTGAAGACATAGCATTAGAAACTATTCAAAATGAAACACAGATAAAAAAAATAATATTTAAAAAACAAATACAGGGGCACCTGGGTGGCTCAGTCAGTTAAGCATCAGATTTCAGCTCAGGTCATAAGATTATGATCTCATTGTTCATGGGTTTGAGCCCCGCGATGGGCTCTGTGCTGACAGCTCAGAGCCTGGAACCTGCTTCAGATTGTGTGTCTCCCTCTCTCTCTGCCCCTCCCTCACTCATGCTCTATTTGTCTGTTTCTCAAAAATAAATAAATGTTAAAAAAAACTTTAAAATAAGTAAATAAAAAACAAACACAGACTCAGCAAGCAGTGGGACAACTTCAAGTGGCCTAATTATATGTAATTGGAGTCCTTGGTGTGAGGAGGGGGAGGGATTACAAAAAAATAGCAGCCAAAAGTTTTCCAAATTTGATACAACTATAAATTCACAGATGCAAGAAGCTCAAGATAAAGATGCTTTAAGTATAAAAAAGCTGAAATAATTCATTATCAGCAGACCACATCACAAGTTATATGATAAATTCTTCGGAGTGCCTGGGTGGCTCAGTCAGTTAAGGATCCGGCTCTGGCTCAGTTCACAATCTCACAGTTCAGAAGTTCGAGCCCCTCATTAGGCTCTGTGCTGACAGCTCAGAGCCTGGAGCCTGCTTCAGATTCTGTGTCTCCCTCTCTCTCTGCCCCTCCCCTGCTTGCACTCTGCCTCTCTCTCTCTCTCAAAAATTAATAAACATTAAAAAAAGAAAAACAAAGAAAAAGAAACTCTTCAAGCAGAGAAAACTAATACCAAATAGAAATAATGGGCATCTACAGGGAGAAATGCAGACTGGTGAAAATTGTAACATGGGTAAATACACAAAGTTGTTTTCTTACTATTCAAACCTCTTTGAAGATAATTGACTGTTAACAAAACTAAATAATTTTCTGTTGGATTTATAAAATAAATAAAAGTAAAATGTACAAAAACAGCACAAAGTTTGGGAGGAGAGGAATGGGAATACAGTATTGTAAAATTCTTCTTCTATACATTGAATGGTTAAATGAAAGTAGGCTGTGATAAGATATATTATAAATGCTAAAGCAGCCATTAAAATAACAAAACAGTGACAGCTAATAAACAATAAAAGGAGATAAAACAGAACCACTGAAAGTATTCAGTTAATCAAAAAGAAAGAAAAGCAAAAGGGGGGAAAACAGATGGTACAAAGAGAAAATGGGATACCATAAGTAAAATACAGATGTCATCAAATCAGATAAAAATGTAAGATCTGACAATATGCCGTCGACAAGGCACTCCAAACAAAAGGACACAAATAGATGAAAAGTAATGAATGGGGAAAAATATATATCATGATTACACTAATTACAAGAAAGCTAAAATGGCTTTATTAACATCAGACAATGTACATTTCAGAGTAACGTATATTACCACAAATAAAGAAGGCCAATTCATAATGATAAAAGATTAATTCATTAAGAAGAAATTTAAAAATGCTAAATATTTAGGTACCTGTTAAGAAAATTTCAAAATATTTGAAGCAAAAGTGATATAATTACATGAATAAATAGACAAATATAAAATTATAGCTAAATATTTCAATATCTCTCTCAAGAACTGATAGAACATACTTAATAGTAAAAAACTAGATATTTTCCCCCCAAGATCACAGGATAGGTATCACTTGTAGTCACAATGTCCTGTCATTTCTTATCAATACAATAACAAACAAACAGATTAATTAAATGTATGCAAATTGAAATGAAAGAGGTAAAACTGTCTTTACTCACAAACAACATGATCATCTATGTAGAAAAATCTAATGAAATATACAAAAAAAAACTTGTAGAAATGATTGAGTTTAGCAAAGTGCAAGATTCAGGGTTAATATAAAGAAATCAGTTACAGTTCTCTATACTAACATAATGGATGACCATAAATTTTAACTAAAAAATACCATTTATAATAGCATCAAAATATAAAATACAGATAAATTTGGTGAAAGACATGATAAATCTGTACAATGAAAACAACAAAACATTTCTGAAAGAAACCAAAGACCCTAAAAATGAAGATACATACTTTGTTCATGAGTTAGAAGACACCAATTAACAATGTTAATTCTCTCTAAATTGACCTATATCAATGCAGTACAATTCAAATCAAAATTCTAAAAGACTATTTTATATAAATGTTTAAACTGCTGCTAAAATTCCCATGAAAGACCACCTTTGAAAATAAGGAACAAAGGGAAAGGATTGACAATACTGATTGCAAGATTTCTTATAAAGCTGCAGTAGTCAAAACAATGTGGTATTGACATAAAAATAGAAAAATAGGCCAATGAATCAGAGTCCAGAATTAGACCCCACACATATATAGATAAATGATTTTCTACAAAGATACAAAAGCAGAGTTGACCATGGATAGTCCAGTAGCATTAAAATAACTAGATGTCCATATGGAAATAAATCAACTTTGATCCATACCTTACACTATATACAAAAGCTAACACAAAATAGATCACAGAGCTAAACATAAAACCTAAAACTATAATGCTTCTAGGGGGAAAAAGAATAATGTTTTTTGTGTATGTGTGACTGTGGTGATGAGTTTTTAGATATAACATCAAAAGTGTGTGCTATGAGGGGCACCTGGGTGGCTCAGTAGGTTAAGCATCCAACTTTGGCTCAGGTCCTGATCTCTCAGTTCATGGGTTGGAGCCCCACATCAGGCTCTGTGCTGACTGCTCAGAGCCTGGAGCCTGCTTTGGATTCTGTGTCTCCCTCTCTCTCTCTCTGCCTTTCCTTGTTCATGCTCTGTTTCTCTCTCTCTCTCTCCCAAAAATAAATAAGCATTAAAAACTTTTTTTAAAAAAGTGTGTGCTATGAAACAACTTGATAAACTGGACTTCACCAGTTAGAATGTTTGATGTTTTATAAAGATGCTTAAGAGAAGTAAAAGACAAGTCACAGACTGGGGGAAATGTAAAGTATATACCTGATAAAGGACTTACATGCAACATATATTTTAAAAAATTCAAACTCAACAATAACAAAACAAACAACCCAATGGAAAAGTGGCAATGATTTACAGATGGCAAATAAACACATGAAGAGATGCCAACATCACTATTTATTAGGGTAATACAAATTGAGTCACAATGAGATACTACTACAAATCTACTAAAATGGCTAAAATAAAAAATACAGACTACACCAAATGTAGGCTAAGATGCCAAAAAAGTATCACTCCCATACACTATTAGTGGAAATGTAAAATGGTACAACCATTCTGGAAGAGAGTTTGGCAGTTAAAAAGTTAAATATATACCTCCAGTATGATCTAGCCATTTCATTCCTAAATATTTACACAGGAGGGAAAAAAAACCACATGCCCATACAAAGACTTATATGTTCATAGCAGCTGTATTTGTTTCCAATTCTGGAAACATCCTAAATGTCCAACAGGTGAATGGATAAACAAACTATGGCATAATTATATAATAGAATGTTACCTAGCAGTTAAAAGAATTAAGTTACTTATACATGCTGCAACATGGATGAATCTCAAAATAATTGTGCTGAGTAAAATAAGCCAGGCAAGAAAAGGAGTACATATTGTATGATTCTATTTATATAAAACTCTAGAAAATGCAAACTAATGTAGCATAAAGCATTTCAGTGGTTGCCTGGGAACTGGAGCAGGGAGTGACCAGGAGAGATGGGAATGAAGGATTTTAAAAGGGGTATAAGGAAACTTTTGGGGGTGATGAGTATGTTCACTCTCTTGACTGTGGTGTGGTTTTATGGGTGTGTACATGTCAAAACTTATCAAACTGTACACTTTTTAAATTTTGTAAGTTTATTTATTTTGAGAGAGAGAGAGAGAGAGAGAGAGAGCAGGGGAAGGGCAGAGAGAGAGGGAGAGAGAGAATCCCAAGCAGGCTCTGTGCTCACAAACTGTGAGATCATGACCTAAGCTGAAACCAAGAGCCAAAACGAAGTCGGACACTTAACTGACCTTAACCAACTAAGCCACCCAGATGCCCCTCAAACCGTATACTTTAAATGTGTGCCATTTATTGTATATCAATTACACATCGCTAAACTATTAAACATTAAACTAAATACAGCTGAGGGCTGGAGGCAGAAAACACCTAAGTTCCTGTACCACAGGTCTTACATGGTTGAAATGTCCAAGGTCAGATGCTATGGCAGCCATGGAGGTGTGACGTTCAAATCTCCTTCACAAAAGCCTGCTGCTGGGGGCACAGCTGATTAACAGTGCCAGCTGCTGCCTCTCTGGCTCTACCACCATGTCAGCAGAAAGGTCACACTTGTCCAGGCTACCCCCAACAAATGACTTAGTACTGACTCATTCCTGCCAATGTCAGAGTCTTCCAAGGAGCACCCTTTGCTTGGGGATGCTTCTTCGGCCTGAACAAAACTTCCTCAGAACCACACTTCTGAATCAACACATTTCCTGGAAACAGGAATCCAAGATCTAGTTAGATATCTAGAAGCTGACAGCCCGATGGGTTGGATGCTCCAATCACGGAGACATTCAACAAGATCCTAATCCTCCCAGATTTGGCAGGGATTGAAGGCCCTAAGGAGGTTATTCTGCTCACCTGCCACCCTGTGAGAACATATGGAGGACCCGTGAACGGATCTCCTTGGTTTTGGCTCCATAGACAACAGGGTTGACCACAGGTGGTAGTAGCAAATAGATATTAGCCATAATCACATGGAGCAGGGAGGTAGGGCCCCCCAGCCTGTGCACCACTGAGAGCCCAATGAGGGGCACATAGAAGACCAGGACAGCACAGAGATGGGAGATGCAGGTATTGAAAGCCTTGAGTGCTGCCCCCTGAGAAGCCAGCTCCAACACAGTCTTCAGGATAAGAATGTAGGAGAAGCCAATGAAGAGGGAGTCCACACCCATGACTGAGAGGATAATGAAGAGTCCATATACTACATTGACCCTGGTGTCAGAACAGGACAACTTCATAATATCTTGGTGCAGACAGAAGGAGTGTGTGACCATATGTGTTTGGCAGTATGACAACCGCTTCAGGATGAAGGGCAGAGGGAAGAAGAAAACAAATCCCCTGGTCAGGGCAGCTAGTCCAATCTTGGCCACAGTAGGCCCTGTGAGCATAGAAGCATGCCGCAGTGGATGACAGATGGCCACAAAGCGGTCAAAAGCCATAGCCAGCAGGACAGCTGACTCCATGGCTGACAGAGCATGGATAAGGAACATCTGGGCCAGACAAACATTGAATCCTATCTCCTGGATGCCTGTCAGGAAGAGGCTGGCCATCTTGGGCATGGTGACAGAAGACAGGACTAGGTCAATAGTGGAAAGCATGGCCAGGAAGAGGTACATGGGCTCATGCAGATTCCTTTCCACACGGATGATGAGGACAATGGCCAGGTTTCCCAGGGTGGCCATGGCATACATAAAGCACAGGGGGAAAGCCAGCCAAAAGTGTATGTCAGGCCCCAGGCCAGGGATTCCCACCAGCAGGAAGTATGCTGGATGGACCAGAGTTCCATTTGGAGTGGCCATGACAGGAACCAAGAGCTGAGGCTTCTGCATGCCAGGTCCAAGGTCTACATCAGGGAAAAGAAGAAACAGCATTAAGTCATAACTCAGAGGAGAGAAAGGACTTACAAGGAAGGGCACTGGAGTCATGATGGTAGCAAACAGAAGATTAAATACTTGCAATTCTGAACTCCAGCCTCTCTGTGCTCTGATTCTCTTTATACTCACTTCCCTGGAGATCCCATTAGTGTCAGTGTGTGACGGCCCACTCAGAAAACATGCAACAGCTCTTCTTTGCCAGAGCCGAAGCTGTGGACTGGGACACTGCTCTTAACTACTTCTCCAACACAGCAGACCTGCCCAGAAGGTTCCACACTGACCCTAGCTCTTCTAGTGCACCTGAGGTTACGGTTGGTTTGGGTCCAGAGTGTGAGGCTTAGCCTGCAGTTGCCTTTAAGACCCACCCTAGTCTGATTTATGGCAGAAAGCAGGGGTTCAGTCTGGTACTGGCTTCAAGAGACAGACTTGTGTTTAGGCCTGAGGAGCATTTCTCAAACTTCCCTGATAGACTCATCTGAATCAGTTATTGAGAAGACGATCCCCCACGTCTCACTCCAGGCCCAGAGAATCAGAATTTCCAGGGCAGGAAGTCGAGGAATCTGATTAAGGACAGTATCCCTTCTCCCCTGGTGATTTTTGTTTTAATCAAAGAAATTTGTGGAAAGCAGTTCTGGTGTTCTGGGAGGTAGGGAGATGGGGCTAAAGAAAGATTATCATTTTCAGCCCCCAACAAAGAATAGAACAGAATTTTTCATCAGGATCTCTGGACACCTGCATGACAGTCAGTCCCAGATTGTGCTTGGGTGGGGTATGACACGGAAACCAGATGCAGCTGAGACGTGGAAAGAAAAGCAGTCCATGCTGCTGCTGGTGCTAGGGGGTGAACACAGGCACATCCCCCCTTTCTGCCACTCCTCTCCCTGGTGATCACATAACCACCAGGCTCAACTTCCTTTCTCTCACATACAACCCTATGCTAAGCTTCTGTCCTGAGAACCAACCCTATAACCTGCTGCCTCCTCATATTTCTACTTGGATAGCCTATGGGCTTACGCTCATCTCGTCCCAAATAGAACCTCTTCCAAATCCAGTTCAGGGCAGCTACTCCCATCTTTATTTTTCTTCTTTTACCTCCACATGTGATTTTACTTTTCCAACTACTCTATGATGACCTCTCCTCTTATTTAATACACCCGCCTTCCCTCCCAACCTCATTATATCATCCACTCTGCTCTTATGAAATGAGCTTTCTAACTCACCCCCCTGCCTCTACACCCAGATATTTCAATCTACCTTCTGCATCACTGCCATCTAAACAGCAAAACCAGACATGTCAGGCTCTGTCTAGCAAGTTACTGGTGGCTGCCATAGCCCTCTAAGTTGAAACCACTTGGGCTGCATTCAAGGCCCTTTACTGGGTGGCTCCGACTTCACTTTACAGCGCAGCTTCTCAACTTCCTTTTTCATTACTAATCACCACCACCACACATGTATTTGTCCCACACACATAATTTCCTTGGATAAATTCATTCCCCTTGCCTTGTTTCTTCAGTGAAGTGTAGGAGGCTGGAACCGGGGATTCCTTCCTGGCTCAAGCGATAGACAAAGTTTGGAATGGGCCTCACAGTGTTTGAAGAAAATCCTCTCTGGGTAGATCACTGAACAAGGTCTGGGAGCCCGGGCCACTGTAATCCGGAAAGTGCGCGCGCAGACAGACCTCTCCAAGCGGCCAAGCAAGCTGAGCAGAGGCCGGCTTCCCCCAGCAATGAATTGTGGCTGGATCTCCTGGTCTAGCTCCCCGCTCTGGGCTGCCCCTGGCTCACTCACCAATAGTGCCTCCGCCCAAGGCCACCGCACAAATATAGTTTCTCCGGGGCTCTGGGGAGCGTGAGGGATGATAAAGGATGAATTCCTCGGGGCTCCTTAAGAAGCCGCACTCCACTCAGGCAGCCAAGGAAAACTGCGCCCTAAACTCCTACCCAAAGTAGCTTCGCTCTATTACCATTTATCCTAAGGCTCAGGAGACTGAAGGGAAGGCAAGTGCCATGGGGTGGATAGAGAAGGGATGATCTGTGCTGGAAAAAAAGGAGAAACTGAACGGAGGCAACAGCATGCACCAGAAAGCGCACAGCCACTGATAATCTTGCTCAGGCTCCCAAATTCCCTATCCAAGGGTGGTGGGGAAGCACACGGTGAAGCCTCTTGCTTCTTGATGCTGCCCTCTCGTGGTCTGGTGGGGAAGCTGCAGCCTCGTGGATGATGGGCTGTAGCTCTCAGGATGACTCTTCAAGGACCAAGGAAGGACCTAACGCCTCGGTCTCGAATTTGAACCCCTTCCATTGCATCTTAGCTCTCCTTTCCTTTCAAACTAACCCTTTCTTCTTTGATCCACTAATCATAGCTCACTTGTCCCCCCCGAAATGGGACAATGTACGGTGGTTCTTTAAATGTGGGGCTCTGTCAGGAAACATTTGTGTCCAAACTGGGGTCCAACTATTTGTTCATGGTACAACTAGGCTTAACCTCAGTTTGATGAAAAATAAAATGAGATATTAGCAATTCTCCAGTGAATGTTCGTGTTCATTATTATTACTCAAAACAACTGGAAGAGCCAATGAAGTATGAGGAAATTTGGCTGAGATACTGCTACAACAGTCAAAGGAAGAAAATACACTGGGAAGAAGGAGTGGAAAGCAGTACAGAAGGCTGCTGGGAGATCAAGCACTGTAGGGCTGGAAGTAAAAAAATTCACTTGATACCTTGAGAAAGGCTTGTGGGAAGAGAATCTTGAATGCAGCAAGTAAGGAGTAAGTGGGTTGAAAGGAAAGGGAGAAAGTGGATGTAGACAACTCTTTGAAGAGGTTTGCATGTGAAGAGACGGACTGAAATGGGCAATACATGCAGAATCGATAGTTCTAAGGAGTTTTTAAAAGTGTATTTTGGAGCTACAAGAGATTGAACACAAGTACATGTGATGGAGTTAGTGCAGAAGCTCCATGTTCTCAATATTCATAGAGTTCAGATCATTTAGGGCCTCCTAAGCCAAGAATTTGAGTATATCCTCAGCCAGAGCTCTCCATTGTTGGGTGGACCCTTTAACGCTGTTTGCATTGAATTTCAATTTTCTTACTTATTTTCTTTATTTCTTATGAAAAATACTGAAACAATACTATAGGGATATGCTATTATTTTTAAAGTCATATCATGGTCTATCTTACTCTGGAAGATACTATTCTTATTCTTCTAACAAGTGAAAAAATGTTTGAAAAGTTCCTGTGAAAAATCTCCATTCAAAAATTGTGGCAGCTTGGTCCTTGCTGTTGCTACCAAAAATTTAAGGGGACCTTCTCATTAAACATGCCTCAATTGAAGTAATAAATAGAGTTGAGAATTATGAATTAACATCAACAAAAGGACAGGTATTCAGAGTGAATGAAAGAGGACCATAAATCTCCTCTTAAAATATGTGCATCAGTATCCATCCCCCCTGTAAAAATAGACAAAAGATCTCATCATAAGTATGCAAAATAATCTCATAATGTTAAATGCTTTAAGTGAAATAAAAAGAAAAGAGAAAATTAGTCCCACCAAGATTAGGGTCAGGAAAGGTCTTCCTAAGGAAGGCTGTTTAAACAGATACCTGAAGCTAAAAATTCATCAGAACAGGGAGTGGGATGAGTATTCTTACTATGGAGAAAAACATATGAAAGCTGACAGGCCAGAGAAAGCATGACACATTGAAGTGGTGAGATAATTTCACTGCATCTGGGACTTAGCAGGCAAAAGATGGAGGTAGAGTGTTTGGAGATGGGGATGGAGAGGTGCACCAAGGTGGCTCATGGAATCCTTATGAGCTGGTTTGGGGAGTATGAACTTCATCCTGGCATTCTAACATCAATGAGAAGATGCTACAGACTGACTCATGTTTGAAAGATCATACTAGCCACAGCATGGACAGTAATTGGTAGGAAAGATCTTAAGTGGGGCTGATCAGTGAAAAAGTTATTCCGATCACCTAGACAAGAGATTATCTTGGCTTAAACTGGAGTAAAGGCAAAGGAGATGCAGAAAAATCTACAAGGAAATCTCTGCAGTAAGAAAGTGTTCTCTTGTTTCCAAGGTATTCAAATTCCATTTGCAAATGAGTAATGCCATTGTTTTTTTGTTAAAAGATAGTGATGGATGTGTTGATACAGAGCCACAAATACTCACAGTGAAAGAAAGCGTGGTTTTACCTGAAGATAAAAATGATTTCTTGTGTTAACAACCTGTAATAAGGCAAGAAAAAGAAACATATCATATGAAATTTAGAAAAAAAATTAATCATTATTTGTGGATTAGTGATGGTATATGTATAAAAATCCAAAAGAATCCATTCATAAGTAATTTGAATTAATAAGTAACTACATAAAGGTTACCAATTAGATAATTAGAATTAATAAGTATATAAAGGTTGCTGAATACAGGTTAATGGACAAAATTCCAGTGTATTTATTTATAAAATAGACATGATTTTTTAAAATCATTTACAATGGCATAGAAAAATCACATGTCTAAGAGTAAATCTAACAAAGGATATAGAGGACCTTCTACATAGAAAACCAGAAAGCATCCTTAAGAGAAAATGAAGAAGACCTAAAATAAATGGGGGTGGGGTGGGGAGGGAGATCCTATGGTCCTTTATAGGAAAAGTCAATAATGTGAAGAATTTAATTGTCTCCCCAAATTTTTCTACAGATTCAATGTAATCTTAATAATATCCTAAAAGCTCATTTTGCAGAACTTGATAAGTTTAATTAAAAATTTATAGCAAAATATAAATGGTTAAAAGTAGCCACAACACTCTTAAAGAATAGAACTAACATGTGGGGTGCCTGGGTGGCTCAGTCGGTTGAGAGCCCAACCTCGGCTCAGGTCATGATCTCATGGGTTCATGGGTTCGAGCCCCACATGAGGCTCTGTGCTGACAGCTCAGAGCCTGAAGCCTGCTTCAGATTCCGTGTTTCCCTCTCTCTCTTCCCCTCCCCTGCTTGTGCTCTCTCTTTCAAAAATAAGTAAACATTAAAAAAAAATAGAGCCAACATGGGAAAACTTGATAGATCAAATATCAAGACTTATTATAAAGCTATAATAATTATGCAAGTGTGATACTGGTGCAGGATGGACAACTGGGCCAATGCTAGTAATAAAAGCCCAGAAGCACACCTACTGATTTACAGCCAGTTGTTATATGATAATGGTAGCACTATGTGACAATGAGGAAAGTGCCCACATGCAAGTGGGGGGGAGGGGGGGGTGGGGAGAGTGGGGGTGGCAGACAGAGAGGAAGACAGAGAATCCCAAGCAGGCTCTGAGCTGTCAGCACGGAACTGGGGCAGAGCTGGATCCTACCAACTATGAGATCATGACTTGAGCAGAAATCAAGAGTCTGACACTTAACCGACTGAGCCACCCAGGCACCCCAAGGAAAGGAGGCTACTTTTAATAAGTGGTACCAGAACTGCTGAATATCCATATGGAAAAAGTTAAACTTGAACCCTGATTTCATACCACTCACAAATATCAATTTTTTGTAAACAGAAGTATAAAAGGCAAAGCAATTAAATTTTCCAAAGTAATATAAAAGAATATTTTCATGACTTCAGGTAAAGATTGATTTCTTAATGCCAGCTAATTCATTCATTAATATTCACTTATATGTGACAGGTACTCTTGTAATTGATGGAAATATATCAGTGAACAGAACAGGTAAATGCTTTTGTGGAGCTTACATGCTAGCCACTATGATTTAGCATTACTTTGCAAGTATATCTGTCTAGATGCATGCCAAATAGTTTCATTTTTCTTAGGGTTCAGAAATTTCATCTGAAATTATCTAGGTATGGATCTTTCATTTAATGAATGAGCAAGCATCTTTAAACTTGGGTCTTTAGCTTATGGAAATTTTTTCCTAGTTATTTCCTTGACTATTGTTCATTCCATCTATTCCATCCCCTCCTTTCTTTGCTGCTGGAATGCTTATATTTGCCCTCCATGTCTCTTGTCTTTTCTTGACCAAATTTATACATTTGCTGAAAAACAAAGAACTATACATGATAGACTTGAGCTATTTACCCAGAACATTGTTGCAAAAAGAAATGGCTACTCTGCTTCTATTCAGTTTCTTTCTTTCTTTTTCTTTCTTTCTTTTTCTCTTTTTTCTTTTTTCTTTTCTCTTTTCTCTTCTTTTCTTTTCTCTTTTAATTTACACCTCAGAGTTTTAGGGATTCAAGAAAATGCTCCTATCTCTTCCCCCTCTTGGTTCAAAACCAACTAAACTTTCCCTACAAAATTTGCACACTCTGCTTTATTGTCATTATTTCTAACAAGTTGCTATTGTTTGCACATTGCTTTTCTACTATAGCCATCTTTTTATTTTAAGACAGGATTTTCTCAGCTCTCACTGATGTTGCACATTCATTTTTTTTAAGGTTCTCTCGTTTCTTCCCTGTTTTTTACTGGGCCATTTGATTTCTCATATTTGTTATCTTTTTTTCAAGCTCTGATATTTTTCCACATTACTAGCTTCCTTTTATCTGCTCATGGTTATGAATTATGGTTTGACAAATCACTGGTCTTAGCTGACGCAGGTTCTCATAATGTTCTGCCTTTTCAATGAACAGTAGGTTGGGCCTCTTCTTAGGATGGTTATGAGAAATAGCCCAGGTAAGCTGGCCAGAACACCCATGGAGACATGAGGCAGAGTTCTTTCCACAGGTGCCAAATACTGGAGGCTCCGAAGTGAGGGCCTCCCAACATGGTTTCATGAGAGCTTTCCCCCAAAGGAGGTCAGCTGCTTTCTACCATATTCTCAATAGATTCACAGGAATCCCAAATTTTAGAATGAATTTTCCTCTCTTTTGTGTGACAGGACTGTATATTCTTGTTAAATTTTATTTTCTTAGTTGAATTTTTTGACATACAAAGTTAGAAAGTGGAAATCAAAGTTATGTTGCCATCTTCCCAAAACCCTCTTGGGTGCAATGTTGAATCTTGATCTTCCCTTAGCATTATTTCATAACGGCCTTCCTTTTTACTGCACAGTCTTGCATGGTACAGAGCTCTAACTTCTAAGACCATGTTTCACAGTGCTGGCTGAATAACTATCACTGAGGGCAGTATTTCAAAGCTCTAAATCATCTATTATTCTCATGCATACTCACAATTGATAAAAATGATCTTAAAAGTTGGGGGGTCAAACCCTAAAAGACTTTAAAGGAAACTGTGCCTGATCACAGTATACCCATAAGAATCTTTTATATTGCTGGAAAGAGCAATGGGCACAATGAAGACTGAAATTCCTTAGTGTGGAATTTTTTGTTAATGGAAGAAAAAAAGGATTATAAATATAACTGAACAGGCACAAATATTTTCTTGATTTCAAACTCTTCAAATCACACTGGGGTACATTAGCTCATGAGTGACTATTTGGTAATTAACTTTGTGGCTAAACAATTTACTGAAAATTCCAAGTCCCTGTTCCCTGGTATACTTTCATATCTAAACATGTCAGTCTCCATCTTAAAACTTCACTGTGGCTTCAGATAAAGTCAAAACTCAAACTTCTTAGCCAGGAGAATGAGCCCTGCATGATCTGGTGCCTGCTGATCTCTCCAGAATCTCTCCTCTTATTCATGTTCTATGGTACCTCTGTGGCTTTGCATTTGCTGGGCCCTCTACCAGGAATATCTTTTTGAGTCTACATATGACTATTTCCAGGCAGAATTAGAACTCCATTTTTACTGTTTATACTGTATTAATCATCTGTGTCCTTCAGGTCACATCTCTGCAGACTGGGGAAGGAGCATAGGACTATCCCACTTTGCAAGACCATTTGTAGGCAGAGCAAAGCCCCTCATATTTAGGTCTCAAACTGAAAATGGTACCACATACATAAGATCTTGATTTGTGGAGTCAGGGATTTGCCTTGGAAGGCAGGGAACCTCTCCATTACATCAAATGGTAAGAGTGGAGTAATTCTAAGTGGGCCAAGGGTGAATTAACCCCAAAGTAGCTAGAGATTTAGTGAGGTTATTTTAGGCCTCTAAGATGTTACTACAATGAAGTAGTAAATAGCACTATATATGTTTCCCCAAATTTTGGTGGTTTTCTTCTCCTTCTCCTTCTTCTTTGTAATCTCCTTTAAGTTGTATCCAGGATGGAGGTAGAACGAACTTCTAAGGAACTGCATATCTTGTCCAAAATCTGTCTCTGAACATTGACTATGCATCAAAAATCAAACTTGGTTCATTTATTAGTTACACCCTAATCAAAGCTGTGTATTTCAGAGATCTGGAATGTGGTTCCAAGAATAATAAATGTCATTAGTAAGCAGATAAAGAAGCAACCTTATTTTGAATTGCAGGGGGGCAAGAACTGTGAATAAAATTATCATAAATCTTCAGGCCAATAAATAATTAAAAGAAATCTATAACAAGAATGTCATTGCTTTGGGTGGTGCCTGGATGGCTCAGTTCATTGGGCATCTGACTCTTGATTTTGGCTCAGGTGATGACCTCACAGTTCATGAGTTAGAGCCTCGCATCGGGCTCTGCACTGACAAAATAGAGCCTGCTAGAGATTCTCTCTCTCCCTCTCTCTCTGCCCACCCCCCACTCTCAAAATAAATAAATAAACATTTTTTAAAAAGAATGCTATTGCTTTGGTAACCAATTGGCTTAGAAACAATAGTGGCGGCTGTATACTCATCCATCTTAGCAGGTAAAATAGTGACAGTGTGTATTAATGAAGAGAGAGAGGGATACCTATGAACTTTAGAAATGGTAATAGACAAACTAAGGGTGTGTCAGGAATTGAAGGAGGAGAGTATCCTCCTTTGGAGTTGAGTTGAAAAAGCAAATGACGGAGCACTGGAGAACATTTTGATCCAGTAAATGTGTTGCTCATACAAGTGGTAGAGAAGATATGTTGCTAATGTTAGAAGTTTAAAAAAACAACAATCTGGACCTGCTTGAAATGATAGGAAGCAAAAAAAAAAAAAAAGAGAGAAATGCAATAGTAAAGGATGTTAGAGTCATAGCTTACTAACCATGAACAGAGGTGACAACATTTATAGAAGTTCTGGAAAATACAAAAGCTCGATGAGAAAAAGCAAGAATATAGGAAGACATAGCTAGACCAAAATAGGCCTCTCTGGGTCCCGGAAAGCTTAGGTTCTGGAAGAAAATAGTAGCTCTGGTTCGGGAACTAGCTGTCATGATTTGTCTAGCTCGTGAATGTAAAGAATAATGAAAAACCTCCCAAGAAGGCCAGACTCACAGGAATCCCAGGCCAGTAAGTAGCTGTGGTAGCCACTTTGGAGAGAGCTGGAGTCTTTGGAATCCCACAGCAGATACAGAGAAATACAAAGAAAAAAGCAGATAACAAGGACTGTGGGAAATGTTGGGCCCTCACCTTTGCTTGAAATTTGTTTTTGTTGAATATCACGCATCCTGCTCAAAAGAAAGTAGATAGTGTATCCTTAGATAAGGCATACTCTCAATGCCGCATCTGGGATGCTTGGAAAGTATGGGGACAAAGGAAAGGGAAAGGAAAATGTAGCGGTTTTATAACATACATACTGATAATTAGGAGAAGAATGATACACTGAAAATTTCTAAATTGAGAAAACAAAAGTTTTTCATATACCATTCTCCTCAAAAAGAAGACTTTATATAAATATTTTTTTTTCACCTCACATTCTGTGGGAATCAGCATCACTCCCAACTTCTTAGAGACACTCCTGAGTCTAGCTCTAGACACTAAACAATAGACACATTTTGACAAAGAGAACAATTTTGAAAACTTGAAACCATCAATCTTTTGTTTTTTCCCTCATTTTTTCCTTTCTGCCTCCTCCATAAATAAGATTATATTTCTCTTTAAGGACCTATGATGGCAATGTGGCTCTGAACTTCTTTTTGACTAGGGAAATGCTATTGTACAACATGGTGACTACATTTTGTTCTGAGAATTCATGTGTGTTTTCTAAATTTTATGAATATAGAGTTAGTGTTTGTGGTAGAAATTTGTCATTCATTGCAGCCACTCATCATTGGATTGATCTTTCTGTGTTTGAGGAATTTCCCTCCTTATGATTCTACATCTCCCCAAGATGAAAACCATAAAGTCACCTTCATGGCTAATTAATTGGTTTTTCTACCATAACAAAAACTCCAAAATCACAGGAGCTTACAACAAACATTTTGTATTCATATGTTATGGCCTTGGCTGCAGGTAGTCTGCTGGGACTCTGATCCACAGGTCTTCTCATCCAGGACTCAAGCTGAAGGGGGAGTTCCTTTCTGGACATGTCTTTACTGTGGCAGAGGGATAATATGAAGAAGTAGTGTGAGCGTATCTCATAAATGGTCTGTAGGAAACTGAAACACTTCCTTAGCTCCCATTCCAATGATCCATGACAGCCACATTGCCAAGTCTGATAATGGCCTGGGGAAATATTCTCCATCTCTCAGGAGGCACTGTGAGTCATAAGACCTTGGATGGGGTTGAACACTGCCCTAACAAGAAACTAGATGGGAACAATAATCCAGTCTACTACTGTGTGTGGAAACATGTGAGCTAAGTGCTGTCAATCATGCAAACCTGCAAGAAGCAGATTCAGAAGCTAAGAACATAAAAAAGCAGATGCCACACTGAATCATTCAGGTGAAAATTGTTAATAGAAGAATCCATCTTCCAGAGAAAGCAGAGGTAGAGATTCTAGTGACTGTTTCTAGTGCCAATATGGGAAGTAAAATATGAGCTGGCTATGTTCAATGGAGGGAGCAGTGACATTTCTACAGAGTAATTTAATGATGTTCCTGCCTGCATCACCAATGAGCTACCTAATACTGCTTAGTAAGTCCTTTCTCTGATTAAAATATGTTTCTGATACTTTCAACCCTTACTATTACTCAGCATTTTGTCTGGCTGGTTCCTAACTCAACCTTCTGCTACCCATGTCCAAGGCAATGAGTTTGGCCAAATCCCTCTTAACTCTATTATGCTCTGATAAAGCAACTACATCAATTTAATCTTTTCTACTATAGAAATATGCCTTCTTTTCCATCACCTGCTGAATAATTCCACAATTACATAGTTGGCCACAAAATATTTTCCCAAAGCATGGTTGTAATGGCATTTAAAAAATAAATTCTTGGGGCACCTGGGTGGCTCATTCGGTTAAGCGTCCGACTTCAGCTCAGGGTCATGATCTCACAGCTTGTGGGTTCGAGCCCCACGTCGGGCTCTGTGCTGACAGCTCCGAAGCTGGAGCCTGCTTTGGATTCTGTGTCTCCCTCTCTCTCTGCCCCTCCCCCGCTCGTGCTCTGTCTCTCTCTCTCAAAAGTAAATAAACATTAAAAAAAACTTTTTAAAATAAATTCTTACGCATTGTGGTCATAAAATAATAGCAAGCCTAAAAAAAATTACAGTTGACCCCTGAACAATGTGGGGGTTAAGGGCATTAGCCACCCCATACACCCTGCACAAATACCCACATTTAACTTTTGACTCCCCTAAAACTTAACTACTAATACCCTACTGTTAGCCAGAAGCCTTACCAATAACATAAACAGCCAACTGACACATATTTTGTATGTTACATGTATTATACACTGTATTATTCTTACAATAAACTAAGCTAGAGGAGAGAAAACGTTATTAGGTAAATTATAAGGAGAAGATAATACACTTACAGTAGTATAGTGTAAAAAACCCATGTATAAGTGGACCTGCACTATTCAAATTCATGCTGTTCAAGGATCAACTGTACTCATATATTTAAAACTTCACTTATGGTGATCATAGCATAACATACAAACTTGTCGAATCACTGTGTTGTATACCTGAAACTAATGCAATGTTGTGTGTCAACTAGACTTCAATTTAATAAAAAGAAAAAAAAAACCTAATTCAACAATTTCTGGAGAAAATTACATTCAAAACTGTAGTTATAGTTTATTTAATGACAATGAAAGCATCATTACAATTTATGGGATACATAGCCTGACATAAATTTAGAGAAAACTTTATACGCCCAATAAATAAACTAAAAACTGATGCAAAAAGTGAAAAAAAAAGAAAAGAAAATGGGCAAAAGTAAAATAAAGAGTAATATAATAAGAATAACATCAGGAAAAAAGAAAGTTAAAATAACCATAAATTAGCAGCTTCCTTAAGTGAAATGACAAATTAGACCTTTGGCAATAAAGGTAAGTCTCTCAGGGGAAAAGAAAAAAGTAGTAGTAAATGCATAATATTAGCTATCATAATCAAGAAAAAGTCTAGAAATGAAGAAAACTCAAAACTAAGACAATACGTTTAATTTGGATTGCTGGACCCAATTTCAACCTGTGAAGGAGTGGAAGAGGTTTTTCCACAGGAACAAGCAATTCTCAAACACATACAGGGTGAGAATTCAACTCAGTTCTAACACTATCCACCCCAAAACTAGCATCAGATCCACAGGTTAAGGGTTCAGTCCTACAAGACCAGCCCCCTCTACCCCCCCAGCCCCCCAACACACACATAGGTTGTTACCTGTGCTACTACCTACTGGCTATAAACCAGAGGTCCTCTTTGGGTTCAACTAATTTGCTAGAGCAGTTCACAAAACTGGATTACTGATTTATCATTAAAGCATATAACTGAGAAACAGCCATATGAAAGAGATGCACAGGGCAAGCTACAGAAAAGGACACAAAGTTTCCATTTCCTCTCCAGGGGCGCGACTCTCCCAGTACCAACACACATTCACCAACCCAGAAACTCTCCCAACTCTGTCCTCTTGGGTTTTTATGGAGGCTTCATTACAGAGGCATGACTGATTAAATAAATCTTTGGCCGCCAGTGATTGATTCAACCTCTAACCCTTCTCTCTTCCCCTGGTGATCAGAAGTAGGCCAGAGGGCAAGACTGAAACTTACAGCCCTCTAACTGTAGGTTTTCTTGGCAACCAGCCCCCATCCTTAGGTGAGGTCCAAAAGTCATCTCATTAACATAACAATAGACACCTTTGTGGCTCTCATCACAGAGGAAATTCCAAAGGTTTTAGGAGCCAAACATAGGAAAGACCAAACATATATTTCTTATTATAAATCACAATATCACAACTTTGCATAATTGTACATTCATAAATCATGGAAACACTGATACTGAGGAAAATTACTTAGTGAAACATTCAAAATTTAAAGAAATCTAAATAGATACCAATACAATGAACTGTAAAGCTATTTCTTATTATTTTTTAATCCAACATAACACTAAGATCAAAACCATTAACAGTATTTGTATGACTCGTTCTGCAGTCAACCATCCAGACTCCTTCCTGACTGTTATATGCAACTATCACCAGTATAAATATATCTTGGTAACTATAAATAAAACATGATATAAAAATGTATTCTTTTTAAAACATCACGCATACACAAACACACATACATGTCCTGTACTTCCATTCATGGTGGCATCTCATGCTGAAGCCACACCGAAGTAGGTCTTCTTCCTACTATTGCTCCTTTCCTTTGCTTCTACAGCTGCTCCCTTCTCTACATCCTGTTCTCAGTCTCTTGGGATGCCTAATAGCTAATACACACTCTTAGAGACTTCCTAATCACTTTCACTGGCCTCCAGTGACTCAGGAGCTCTTCGAAGAAGGCTCTCCACCTCCTCTAGACAGAATTCTAGGTGTTAGCTTCTAGGCTCCTCTTGCCCCTCCATCCCTGACTCTCTCCCCAGACCAAGTGAGAGTGTTAACGAAGGTCTGCTCTGAGCCAGGATTTCTTCCCTCTTAGCTTGGGCTAACGCTGAGTGGATGAGGGAGCTAACTTCCCTACTTTGACCCTGGGTAAGTGTCAGCTTTGCTTTCTGGAAACTGACGACAACTGAAAACACTGGAGGAGCAGGAGGTCTTACTCTATTATAAGAGGTCCAGAACGAGACTTCTGAGGTACAGTGGGGCAAGTATCCATTGTCTGAGAGACACTTCTCTTAGCCTCCACCCATCACAGCTTTTCCTTCTGATTGTTATGCCAGTACCAGAGGCAACTATCTCCTACCCTCTAAAGTTCAAGCCTAAGCTTGAATGAAGCCTAGTGAGGCTTCAGTGACTGTACCAGCTTCCCCACCCCTTCCTTAGCCCCACTTCCTCAATGCCCTCACTTCCTTCCCTGCCTCACAATCAGTTCTCAGTCTTTGCTTTTCCTATGGTAACATTCTTCTCCCACAGCACAGACACGATCTTACAGCTAGCCACTCACCTTGTCCTGGTCTGTCTTGGATTCAGGCAGAGGATTGCAGTCTGCAGTTATAGCCTTGCAATGTCTCCAAAATAGAGCCTTGCCTGCATACACATGTCTGCTTTTCACAGCAAACAAGGCACCCTTAGTGAGGCTGCAAAGGACACCTTCTCTGCACAGGTGACAGGCTGATAGGTCTTCAAATGCTCTCCATCCAGCCTTCTCTTGGTGAACACAAGCCCTCTCCCCCAGCAACCCTAAGGTGCCCTTTTGTCTGGGCCTTTGAGAGTCAGTCATGGTCATGGACAGTTGCAAGTTACAAATGAAAAGGATCTCCCCCATTAACTAGTTCAATTTCACCAAAGCTCCAGAGCACAACTGACTTGATCTTGAGCTCCTGAAGAGCAGACACTATATGGCCAATAGCTGTAATCCCAGCATCCAGTACAAGAGCTGCAAAAAGTTGATGCTCAATAAAAATTTAAAGTGGCTTGTTTCACTAGCCCATTCACTCTTCTGTTAGGGCAGTCATTTCTCTAGATCCAAGTGAGGAAGAGGGTGTAGCTCAGACATCAGTGACATCTTTTTTTCTTTTATTTGCTCATTTATTTCAGGAATTTTCTGGTCCTCACTCTTCATTGTTCCAACCATGGTCTGGACCCTGACATTGGCATGAGGATCCAAAGCGTACAGACCCAGCAATGAAATCATTTGGAACTGGGTTTCAATTGGAGCATTTCCTGGTTACTCTCCACGTGGACAGGCTATGCCTTGCTTATCCAGTAAACACCTAAGTATCAGGAAAAGGATAAGGTGCTGTGAGTACAAAGAAAAACCCAAAACACTGCCTTAAAATAGCAGTTTGTGTGTGCACACGACCGCATCTGTGTCTTTGGCTGAGAGAGGGGTACCAGTCTTTTAAAAATTAAAAAAAAAATCAATGACAATTTGTAATCAGAGATTCCACTTCTACTCTACCAGCTCGCAATATCTGTTTCTAACTTTTTTTAGAAGTATTTATTTTGCTTCCAGTTAGTTAACATACATTGTTATTATTAGTTTCCGGGGTACAACATAATGATTCAACTCTTCCATACATCAAGACAAGCGCACTCTTTAATCTCCATCTCTGCCTCTAACTTTAAAGTGCATTATGGCAATAAGTGATGAGAAGTCACCTGCATACGTATTAAAGGATAAGAGTTCGCCAGGAAAATTCAGGAGGGTTTTTTTCATGAGAACCGTGTCTGCAGCCTGGAGCCAGGAGAGGTCGCTCATCGTACAGAAAACTGCATATGTGTGTCCAGCCCTGCTAAATTGGGTCACAGAACTACTCGTGACTGACCTCATATGCCGCCGACTTTAACACAGAAAACTGGCAAATGAATAGTATTAGGTCCGGTGGTATTACCCAAAAGGAACAAGGCTCGCTGTGAAAAGCCTCTGGTCAGCCGGAGAGGAAGGGTGAGACCGCGAGGTTCCTTAGGACCAGAGTCAGCAGGGCCTGGGGGGGTCGTCGTTCGCGATTCTCAACCCTTCCACCTGTCCCGGGACTAATTCCTGGGCCCCTTCACAGTTTAAGAGACTCTGAGTGGAAGGAGCCAGAAAAACCCACGTAGCAGAAAAAAAAACACTGGCGCTCCGAGAGCCAACCTCCGATTGGCTAGGATTGTCTCGATCCCTGCCTGTGATTGGTTTCTCCCACTGCGATCCCGGGCCCTGCCCGCCGCTCATTGGCTCCAGTCCTGCGGGCGGAGCCTAGGAGCCGTGGTGGAGAGGCAGAGGAGCTGGCAGCTTTGGGGTCTTCGTTTCCGGCCGGCGGTAAGTGTTACGCTGGCTGGACCAGCGGCTCGTGTCGCTGGGGGCACGCAGCCGCGGGAACCTGGCGTCTGTCTACTCTTTCAGTTTCTGCCGCGGGGCGCTAGTCCCGGCTGAGGCGGGAGGTGGGTGACAGCTCTTCCCGTTCTGAAGTCAGCGGTCCTGCAGGCTCACCTTTTTCTGTCCCCACCCGTCCTCATTCCGCGGGCCCTGCCCCGCGTCGTGCAGCCAGGAGGTTACCATCCCCCTCTGCTCCCGAAACCCCGGGGTCACCGCCTCCCTCGCCCTCTCTCAGCTCTGATCCCTCCTCTCGAGGTTTTTCCACGCTCAGCTCTCCGCCCTCAAATGCCTTTCCCAGATTGCCACCCCACCCCCACCCCGGCAAAGGCAAGGTCGAAGCAATTAAACGTTTAATAATTCAACTTTTGTGAAAGTAACTTATGTATAATAAAAAATAAACCAATAAAGCAAGTCTTATGTGGAAGAGCAATAGCTCCCTGCCGCTGTCCTTCTTACAGAGGCCACCACTTTCAACTTTTTCATATTTAGATCTTTATGACTCTGAAATCTTAAGATATGCTTTGCTGTTTTTTCTTGATTTATTATTTGGATATTTCTTTGCCTTACCTCTCTACTGCCACCATGTTCTCAGTTTTCGATTTCTATTTGCATTCTTCTGTTGATCTTTGTTGCTTTAAATCATAGATAATAACTACTTTTGTGCCAACTTTAGGTGGTAGCTCTCGGTGCCCCTCTGTATTAGATGAGGATATTCCACTTCCAAACTACTATATATACACACTAATTCTTTCATATTGAAAAAATGTTTGAAGCAACTCTTCTTGATGGATATAGTAGTGAACAAAATAAGAGAATATCCTTATCCTCGTGAAACTTTTAGTGTGAGAAGTAAGGTGATAAACATATGTGTGTCTGTGTATCAAATGATGTTAAGAGTAGGATCACGGAGAAGTCATTTCAAGCTGCAAAAATAGAAATAACCCTGAAGACATGGGTTCAGGAAAGCGTGGAAGTTTCTCCCTGTGCTTAACTGGGCACAGTTGCTGTTTCAGGGGTGAAGAGAGAGATTCCTATTGGACTGGTGGTGGGGAACCAGGAGAGGCTCTCAGGTGAGTGATTTCACAAAACTAGGTTTTAGGATACTGAATCCCACGGTTTGGCAGTGATACTGGGAGGTAGACAATCAGGAGGCAGGGAGGTCAATGAGAAGGCCTGCAGAGAGCCCTGCAAAATCTACTAACTGCTCCAGTTTCTTCAGGAAGCCTGCTGGACTACCCTAAACCACAGTGATTTCTCTCTTTTGAAATTTTATTCTACCCTGAAGCTAGAGAGGTTAAGTAATTTGCCCAAGATAGAATGGTGGAGCCCAGGGCCAAGCATCTGTAAAAGGAGAACAGTAATATAATGGTTTCTGTTTAGGGTTGTGAAATAAACTGAGTTAATCTGTGTAAAGTACTCAGAAAAGTGCCTGGAGCATAGTGGAAGTGCTTAAGGAGTGTTTGCTGTTTTTATTACTGTATGATATGCTCTCAGTTACCTGACAAATTATAAAAGCATTTTGTGTCTAGGAGCTATTTCCTATACCTACCTGGTTTATTCATTCAACAAATATTTATTCAACAATAATGGCATGGCAGGCACTGTTTAGGCGCTGAGGATACAGCTGTGACTAAGACCAACATGGCTCTTCCCTTTACAGATTCTAGCCAGGAACACACAAACTTCGGAAGTGAACAAACAAATATTGCCTACTGAGCCAAGAGCCTGCCATTGACCATTCAAGTTCCATATTCATATCTGGCCCTGGCAAAAATCTCAGGTTTCTTGCTGGGGTAGTGCCTTCATCAGTGTGGATTTGACTGTCATCAGATGACCTGTGTTTTTGTCTTGCAATGGGTGTTATTTCATCTTTGCTTCTAAACATATCACTGAAGGCTGAGGAAAGTGTTTTGTCATCTTAGTGAATATTAGTTCTGGAGAGATGGGCAGAGCTTTAGAGGGTGTGGAGAAAATATTGCTGGTTCCCTTATACTTTACACTTAAATATGCAACACAAGAAAACAAACTAAGCATATAGGCAATGGGCGTCTAGTATTATTACCTTTTCTGCACCTTGAAGTATATATACCTAGGGGTATTTCTGGACTTATTTTGGATACTGAAACATCACATTTTTGGGGACCTTTACCAAGCTCAAGAGAAACAAAGCTGGTTTGGAGAATGTGATTGAAGTAGAATGGGAATGGTCTGGTGAACAAACTCAGAGGAGGGATGACCAAATGAATGAAAACAGAAAACTCCCAATATCCACTCACTTAGGCACCCCAGCTGTCTCTACCATGGTATGAAGAATATGACTCAGTCAGAACTTCAGTTGGGAAGGCCAACACTTATTAAATAGGGTCAATAAAGGATCCAAAGGTGAAAGTTAACTTTTTTCAATCACTATCCTTTTTGCTGATCCCTTTGCTCTTCAACAGAAGAACATTTTTATCCTGTTATTTTTTTTTTTTTCTTTCCTTCTCAGCCTTGACTACCTCTGCCTGGCTTTATTCATGTTCTGAGGAGGGAGTGAGAAGGAGCCATGGATCCTGCAGCATTGGTGGAAGCCATCGTGGAAGAAGTGGCCTGTCCCATCTGCATGACCTTTCTGAGGGAGCCTGTGAGCATCGACTGTGGTCACAGCTTCTGCCACGGCTGTCTCTCTGGACTCTGGGAGGTTCCAGGAGAATCCCAGAACTGGGGTTACACCTGTCCCCTCTGCCGGGCTCCTGTCCAGCCAAAGAACCTGCGGCCTAATTGGCAGCTGGCCAATGTTGTAGAAAAAGTTCGTCTGCTAGGGCTGCATCCAGGAATGGGGCTGAAGGGTGACGTGTGTGAGCTTCACAGGGAACAGCTAAAGATGTTCTGCAAAGTGGATGGCCTGATCACGTGTGAGGCCTGCAGCCAGTCCCCTGAGCATGAGGACCACAGTGTTGTGCCTATGGAGGATGCCACCTGGGAGTATAAGGTGGGAGATGGAGGCCAGCCACCCCAGTCTCTCCCCTGCCCCACTCTTGGCTGTCTCTAGATCAAGGACTTGACCAGGAGCCCCAGAGACTAAGTGAGAGCTGATTCCCTTGACTCCTCACACCCACTGATCCTGGGGACCAGATACAGTGAGCCACACCTCTCCTTGCATTTCCTTTCCTCCTGCTTCCACACCCTATCCCCGAGCCTAGCATGGCTTAATGGCTAGCCCAAACATGCTTTCCTTACTGAGAATTTGAAGGAGACCAGTTTGGTTTGGCTGAGGTTCTGAGAGCCTTGAATGAGTTTGGGCATGAGCTGTCAAGGCCACACCCAGCAAAATCTGCAAATTCCTCTTAGCAATGCCACAAATAATCATTTGGCAATAGTCACCTCAACTCTGTCCTTTATCTACAAAACTGAGGCTTAGAAATTTGAGATCATGATAAATGATTTTAGAGCTGGAAGGGACCATGGCTGAGTCATTTAGGATTAAGTGAGATTATCTAATATTACATTATAAGGCATGTCTGACTTTAGGTTAAATAAGTTAAAGGAAGATCAAAGGCTGGGACTTCGGTCTTCTTGCTCTTCATCCAGTGTTCTTTCTCCTTTCCCTACTCTTTTTATTTTTTGGGGGGGGGGGTCATCTCTGTTACACCTGCTGCTCCTTTTCTATAGCTCCCCCCATCAGTTTCCAGCTTTTTGCTCTTTTTCCAGATGCCCATGCTGACATATCTTTATCAGATTCATTATCCCAGTGATTCTGTGATCCACTGATCTCGTACTGGTCTTCTCTTTCTTGAAGTTGAGTTTAGAATGTAAGAGTGTAAAACAAATCTCCTGAATTAGGTGTTTTTCTATGAAAAAATGATTTCTAAAAAATTGGAAGCACTTCCTAGTTCATTTTATTTTGAGTTTTAAAATAGGGAGGCAGTGAAATATTGGCATAGCAGTTAGAGAGCGGAGTTAAATCCCAGCCCACCTATTTACTAGCTGAATGACCTTGGGGAGTTCAGTCACTGAGTCTCAGTTTTCTTATCTACAAAATAGGGATAATACTCAAGGGTTGTGAGCACTAAATATAGGTTTAGTGCTGAAGCCACATGTGGCACCTGGCAAATCTTTAATAAAATGGTTAATATTATGATCAGAACACTTTATGCTTTCCAGCAGTAATCTCTTGTGGTAATATTCTAGGATAGAGCTTCTTACTTTTAATATGTATGTGAACAATTCAGGTTCTGATTCAGTAGGTCAGGGGTGGGGCCAGGATTCTACATTTCTAGCAGCTCCCTGGTAATGTGAATGCTGCTAACCCACATGGACATTACTCCGAATAACAAGGTTTTAAGAGGCTATAGGATAACAAGGCAGATAAGGATAAAAATAGGCATGGTTAGGAATGTCCAAGGTTGGAAATGGACCTTTTCTTCTATTTTACAGAAACTTAGAAACTGTGGGAGCTGAAATGGTCAGAGTCCTGCCTCCAATGTCATCCGGGCAGGAATCACTGTCCCCCACGCCAACCCCAGGCACTCCCTTTACCTCCAGCATTCATTCTGCCTGCCTGAGGGACACTTGTTTTCCTGCCAATGCTAGGAAGCCTCATTGACAACCTGGGCTGCCTGAAGTGTCCTCATGAGGTTTTTATTTCTTTCAGTGGAAACTCCACGAGGCTTTGGAGCATCTGAAAAAAGAGCAAGATGAGGCCTGGAAGCTGGAAGTTGGTGAGAGGAAGCGAACTGCCAGCTGGAAGGCAGGTTGCCACCTGGGGAGGGGAGACTGTGTGGTCCCTGTGTTTTCCTGGAGCTGGCCTGCGGTAGCCTCCTCATCTGTATGAGGCCAGATGCAGCATTCAAGTCAGAGACCCTGGGGTCCTCCAACCAGCATTCTCTACCAAGTGTGTGGCCTCAGGCAGGCTATGTACCCTCTCAATTTCAGTTTCTTGATAGCGATAAAGGGATGACCTCTGGGTTTGTGTCCTCACATGTGAGAAAGGAAAACTACATAATTCAGGTATGCATAAGTTCACACTGGTAAGATTTATATAATGCTTAGTAATACATTGTTTCTGTTTCACTTTCCCCAGTGAGAGCATATTTACCAAAAGTTAAGTTACTAGAATATTGGATAATCATCCCTGTAATCAGTTTGAGAACCATTAACTACCAAACCGTCAGAACTTTTGATCCACAGGAGGTAACATTGAACCAACCTAAAAGAGCATATTGAATTGATATAAAATCCATAAGGATCAACACTAACAGTGTAAAGTCACACTGCCTTAGAGACCTAAGAGTAATCCTCCTGGTCATTATTCTGAAGGTAGAATATATTAGTCTGAAAATAGAAAAGAGTCTAGAGCATAGAGTACCAAGATAATATCCTGGGCCCCACTAGGGTCAAGAAGAGTAGTAATAGGGACCCAGAAGCATGTACTGTTGCTCTGGGAACGGAGAGGTAGGAAAATCAGTATCCTTCATCTTGGCTTCTGCAGGGCCTGATAACACAGTTGGTACCAGCACATGCCAGAGTATGTGTGTATGCATGTGCCAGTTCCCTCAGTCCTGGATGGCCCTTACAAGAAGTAGCAGTACTGATTTCTGGTCCTGGCTCTGTAGATCCAGGTAGAAACCCGAAAGCAGAGTATCATGTGGGAGTTTGAGAAATATCGGCGATTATTAAAGAAAAAACAGCCACCAGGTCGGCAACTGGAGGTAGAAGCAGCCGCAGCCCTCACCAGCCTAGAGCAAGAAGAGGGGGAGACCGTGCAAAAACTGGAGCAGAATCGTAATGAGCTCATCCAGCAGAGTCGGGTGCTGTGGGGGATGATTGCAGAGCTGGAAGAGAGGTCTCAGAGGCCTGTCCGCTGGATGCTGCAGGTAAGTGGTGGGTTTTCTTGGGAACTTTGAATGAGAGCTAAAGGTGGCATGGGACTCCAGGAGAGAATTAGCTAGTCTTCACCAGAGCCTGTCAGACATTGATCCCATATACCTTCTCCCCTCTGCTAATGCCTGGCATGACCTTTTGTCACATTGCAGGTAGGGCAGCGCCCAGGCAGCTCTGGCTTCATACCAGTCCTTCCCCTCTGGCCTGAGAGTCAAGGTGGAGCCTGAAGTCAACCAGTCAGCCTTGCTCTCCACCTCCCTTTCCCTTAGAGAAACCCCCTCCCAGGGCTTGGTGTTATCTGGTCCCTCCAAGGAATAGCACATACTCTGGGAATGCAAGCTGGTGCAGCCACTCTGGAAAACAGTCTGGAGGTTTCTCAAAAAAATTAAAAATAGAACTACCCTACGACCCAGCAATATCCCACCCAGGATACAGGTGGGCTGTTTCGAAGGGACACATGCACCCCCATGTTTATAGCAGCACTATCAACAATAGCCAAAGTATGGAAAGAGCCCGAATGTCCATTGATGGATGAATGGATAAAGAAGTTGTGGTATATATATACAGTGGAGTATTACTTGGCAATCCAAAAGAATGAGATCTTGCCATTTGCAACTACGTGAATGGAACTGGAGGGTATTATGCTAAGTGAAATTAGTCAGAGAAAGATAAAAATCATATGACTTCACTCATATGAGGACTTGAAGAGACAAAACAGATGAACATAAGGGAAGGGAAACAAAAATAAAAACATGGAGGGGGACAAAACAGAAGAGACTCATAAATATGGAGAACAAATTGAGGGTTACTGGAGGGGTTGTGGGACGGGGGTGGGCTAAATGGGTAAGGGGCACTAGGGAATCGACTCCTGAAATCACTGTTGTACTATATGCTAACTAATTTGGATGTAAATTTTAAAAAATAAAATTAAAAAACAAAGGGGGAATAGCACATACTCATGTGCTGCATTTTTTTTCTCCTTCTAGGGTATTCAGGAAGTCTTAAACAGGTATGTTCACATCCTTGGAGCTCCAAGGCAGCCCTGTGAAGAATAGTGGGGCCCGACCAGAGGCAGAAGTAGGGAAGAAATGTAGACCCCATACCTACAGAAGAGTGGCTGCTGGTCCATAATCATCTTTCCTTACATTTGCTAAAGAAGCTTTGTTCACCAGCCTTCTTCCTTCTTTGTAGTCAGTCAAATTCATTTCCAGTAGTTCCAATAAGAATTTCAGGTAAAGTTATAAAATATGTAGTCTTAAGTAGGTTGCCTAAGAAGGGAAAAAAAGATGTCTCCATTGGTGCTCTAGCCTGGGTATTGGCCTTCCTCCTTTGTGGCATGCTGCTGCCTCTCCCAGCACCCATTACACATCTGACCCTCCCCCAGCACAAAATGTGTTTGTTCTCTCTGTACCACAATCCATTCAGGCTCAGGCAAATAATCATCACATCTCTGCTTTGCCTGTTGTTGCTGTGGAGGGGCACCCCACTGACTGTCCCTGTTCAAGCCCATCTTTCCTGTAGTAAGGGAAGGCCCAGATGGTCCCAACGGTCTTCTGGCCTCAAGGGTCACCACTTCTCTGCCAGGAGCAAGTCTTGGAGCCTACAGCGACCAGAACCAGTCTCCCTCGAGCTAAAGACAGATTGCCGTGTGCCAGGGCTAAGAGAGATTTTGAAGACATACGCAGGTAATGAATACCAGGAAAGGTTATGATGGGCAGTGGGAGGGACCCCTCCTAGATAAAGAAAATGGTTCAGTGCCCTCTGGATGCCCCAGCTAGCCTCAGTCCCACCCATCTTTGAGAAACCCATGGCTGTGCTCATCAAAGAGACCACACCCGTGCCTTGTGCCATGTGTCAGTGTCACCAACCAGGATCTTTTTCCCCCAGCTGATGTGCGCCTGGATCCAGACACTGCTTATTCCCGTCTCATTGTGTCTGAGGACAGAAAATGCGTGCACTATGGAGATACCAAGCAGAAACTGCCTGACAATCCTGAGAGATTCTACCGCTACAATATCGTCCTGGGCAGCCAGTGCATCTCCTCAGGCCGGCACTACTGGGAGGTGGAAGTGGGAGACAGGTCAGAATGGGGCCTGGGAGTGTGCAAGGAAAATGTAGACCGGAAGGAGGTGGTCTATTTATCCCCCCACTATGGATTCTGGGTGATAAGGCTGCGGAAGGGAAATGAGTACCGAGCAGGCACTGATGAATACCCCCTCCTGTCCTTGCTGGTTCCTCCCCGCCGGGTGGGGATCTTCCTGGATTATGAGGCCCATGATATCTCTTTCTATAATGTGACTGACAATGGCTCCCACATTTTCACTTTCCCCCACTATCCCTTCCCTGGGCGTCTCCTGCCCTACTTTAGTCCTTGCTATAGCATTGGAGCTAACAACACAGCTCCTCTGACCATCTGCTCCCTGGATGAGGAGGACTAACTGAGCCACCATCCTAGCCAGAGGCCTTAGAGTTTTGCCTGGCCCACAGGGGTCTTGGTGAGCCTGGCCTCTGACACAGATGCCCTTGAACTAAGCTGAGCCTAGGATCCAGGGAGTCCTTTGCCTGGCTCAGTGGTCTGTTGCTACTTGGCCAAAGTCACTCATCTGAAAAAGTTGAGGCTCAGTCAAATGAGCATGACACCCCCGTGAGGGAAGTATGACAGGGCTGAGGGTGAGGATCAGAGCAGTTGTAAGATAACCTGTTGGTGTTAAGATTCAGGACTTTGTCCTGTCTGTAGCTCATGCTCTTCTTCCCTGGTCTTCATTGGTGCCATAATTAAGTCAGCGAGGGTTATGAAGTAGATCCAGCCTTCAGGAAACTTTTTGTGTGGGATTTACCAAAAAGCCAAAAGATAATTGTCCGTATCCAGAGCCATATCCAGAGCTGGTTGCTGTGCTAATACCAGTAGAGGATGCTTTGCCTGAGGTTTGCTGCTACTGAGCAACCCATATTTGACCCCAGCTCTCAGACCTCCTAACTAGAGAAATGCATTTCGACACTGCCCAGGCCACGCCTCTCTGAGCACAAGCTGGGAAAATCACTGTATCTCAGACTCTAAGGAGAGGTAGGTCCTGGTCCTGCCCTTTTCTCTGACTCTCAGGATCAGAAAACCTGTGAGCCTTGTTTTTACTTTCACTTTATGGATGGAGAAACTGAAATGGCCTTAATGCAGCAAGTAACTTCTCACAAAACTGTTGAAAGAAGATTGTAAAGATTATAAAGTATCTCTCACATTCGAATGAAACGAGATTGACAAACTCACTTCCGAGGTCACATGCCTGCATATCATTCATTACATCTGGATCTGAAACATCCCACATGTCTGAAAGATTGTAAGTGTCCTCAATGGGAAAATGGGTATAGTAATTGCATACTCTCCTACCTCACAGGATTGTTGTGACGATCTCCGATCCATCCTATACTTTTGTTCCTTTCTCAGGGACAGAGGAAGGCAAGCCACAGATTCCGCCTGCCTCACCTTCTTAACAGCCAGCATCTTTACAGCAGTGTGTTTGTTCCTTAGAGTGTCTCCTGACAATCTCAGCCCGTTAGACAGAAAGGTGCCCATGCCAGTGCCAGACTCTGGGCCACAGTAATATGTTGTGCATCTATTATGTGTTTGTATTTGGATTATAATGGGGACTGTGACATCAGGGTACAGAATGGAAATAATGAAAAGAAAAATGCAAAACGTACACTAGAAAGAAGGCTCAGCCACAAGCTAGTTGGGCTAAAGTTTGGATTTTTCTGTCACCAGTGGAATCTTCATGGCTCTGGTAACTACATAATATTATGCCTTTCTCTTCTCTAAATCTATGACAGAAGGAGAAAAGTAGGAGGTAAGTGTGGGAGAAAAAATAGGATGAGGCACAAAAAGCCAGCTCTGGAGCCATAAGTTATAATGAAAGGGAATGAAACTATTTGTCTGGGCTGTTGACCTTAGCGTGACGTGTGTGGCAAAAATAGCTTATTATGGGGCTTAGGAATATGATGTGGGAATGCTTGTGCCTGGAAACCAACTGCAAGGCAAATGTGTAGAAACTGTTGACCCTGCCTATAGCAAGGGACCATGATGTGTACATCACATGTTGTTGCCATGATGCTGTAGAAGTCAATGTCTGATATAGTTTAAGTTTGAAGAATTGACTGTTGAGTCAGGATTGGGCATCAAAGTAGACAGCAGGTCAGGTATAGGCAGAAGTAAAGTAATTCCTGTAATAAAGAGTAGCAGAAATTGTCTTTGTACTTTCATTTTATTGGGTGCTCATGTGCGGAGGAGGTAAAACAGGCTAAAATGGAGAAATAAACTCATATTCTGCCCACCATGCTTCCAAGTCACTCCTCAAGCATTAGCAGAAGGGGAGAAGTTTCCATTCTCTGCTTGAAGAGGAATGAACTAGTAAGTCACAGACCTGGTCTTGGCAAAGGGTTGAGCAGACCTCGTTAAAGAGACCATGTCTTTGTATAGGAGGAATCCCTGGGGAATTGTTTATAGGCTTGAGAAATAGATTTTTAGAAAGTGCTTCCAGTAACATCCATGGATACTTAGCATAAGAGGATAGGAACCAAACCAGTGCTGTTCTTTTACTATGGTTTTATTAGGACAAACCCTGGAAGTCTCTTAGAAAAAGGATTATTAGGAGGTAAATTCATTCAAACCTAGAGTGAATTAAGTAATGGAATGGCTTCATTGGTAACACGCTGTTTTAGGTAGGGTTTTGTTTTTGGTTTTTTTGGTTGCTTGTCAGAAGTACAAGGTTAGATACATTGTTTATTTCATACTGTCTGATTTTTAAGACCAGGCAAGAATATTGAAGTTCTTAAGTGTATGAAACCCTTTCATCTAGGGCTGTTGCTTACTTCCTTTCTAAGAACCCTGTGAAGACCAGAACCTTGTTTGTCTAGTTCACCATTACAGCCCAGTCTTGGCACCATGTGTGGGTGTGTGAGTGTGTAAATACTTAAGTGAGGGTACTTTCATTCATATGCCTAGAATCAAAACACAAAAATAAAAATAAGCTCTTCTTATTTCATAGGGGTATGAACAACTAGATGGTACTTAACTATAATTCTGTTAAAAAAAATAATTCAAAAATAGTTACAAAAGGGGTCCAGAGGGAAGAAACAGGTGGCCACACTGAGTGTAGAGTGCCTGTACCACTCTCCTCCAGCTTTGTGAGATCATTCACTACAAGACAGGAATGAGCTTTGCCCACCCTTATTTTACTAGCAGAGAAACCAAGGAGTGCAATGCCTGAGGCTTGAGGCAAAAGGCTATTAATGGGGACAATACGTAGGTCCTGCACAGAGACAGGGAAAATCCTTGCACTCCCTACAGGAAATGCAGTCTCCCGTTTTTCAAACAGGAATTTTTTTTTTTTTTAATTTACATCCAAGTTAGTTAGCATATAGTGCAACAATGATTTCAGGAGTAGATTCCTTAATGCCCCTTACCCATTTAGCCCATGCCCTTCCCACAACCCCTCCAGTAACCCTCTGTTTGTTCTCCATATTTAAGAGTCTCTTAAGTTTTGTCCCACTCCACTTTTATATTATTTTTGCTTCCCTTCCCTTATGTTCATCTGTTTTGTATCTTAAAGTCCTCATATGAGTGAAGTCATATGATATTTGTCTTTCTCTGAGTAATTTTGCTTAGAGTAATACTCTCTAGTTCCATCCACGTAGTTGCAAATTGCAGGGTTTCATTCTTTTTGATTGCCGAGTAATACTCCTGTGTGTGTGTGTGTGTGTGTGTGTGTGTGTGTGTGTGTGTGTGTGTATCACATCTTCACTCATCCATTGATGGATATTTGGGCTCTTTCCATACTTTGGCTATTGTTGATAGTGCTGCTATAAACATGCCCCTTCGAAACAGCATACCTGTATCCCTTGGATAAATACCTAGTAGTGCAATTGCTGGGTCATAGGGTAGTTTTATTTTTAATTTTCTCAGGAACCTCCATCCTGTTTTCCAGAGTGGCTGCACCAGTTTGCATTCCCACCAGCAGTGCAAAAGAGATCCTCTTTCTCCACATCCTTGCCAACATTTGTTGTTGCCTGAGTTGTTATTGTTAGCCATTCTGAGAGGTGTGAGGTGGTATATCATTGTGATTTTGATTTGTATTTCCCTGATGATGAGTGATGTTAAGCATTTTTTCATGTGTCAGTTGGCCATCTGGATGTCCTCTTTGGAGAAGTGTCTATTCATTTCTTTTGCCCATTTCTTCACTGGATTATTTGTTTTTCAGGTGTAGAGTTTGATAAGTTCTTTATAGATTTTGGATACTAATCCTTTATCTGATATGTCATTTGCAAATATCTTCTCCCGTTCCGTCAGTTGCCTTTTAGTTTTGCTGATTGTTTCCTTTGCTGTGCAGAAAGAAGCTTTTTATTTTGAGGAGGTCCCAGTATTTCATTTTTGCTTTTGTTTCCCTTGCCTCTGGTGATGTGTTGAGTAAGAAGTTACTGCGGCCAAGGTCAAAGAGGTTTTTGCCTGCTTTCTCCTCAAGGATTTTGATGGCTTCCTGTGTTACATTTAGGTCTTTCATCCATTTTGAGTTTATTTTTGTGTATGGTGTAAGAAAGTGGTCCAGGTTCATTCTTCTGCATGTCACTGTCCAGTCTTCCCAGCACCACTTGTGGAAGAGACTGTCTTTATTCCATTAGACAGTCTTTCCTGCTTTGTCAAAGATTAGTTGAGCATACATTTATGGGTCAATTTCTGGATTTTGTATTCTGTTCCATTGATCTGAGTGTCTGTTTTTGTGCCAGTACCATACTGTCTTGATGATTACAGCTTTGTAATACAACTTGAAGTCGAGGATTGTGATGCCTCCTGCTGTGGTGTCATAGACTCTAAGTCTAAAGTTCTCTTTTGGCCAGCAAAAGAGCAGATACAGGATTAAAGTGAGAGATGGCTAATGTCCGGGAAAAGACAAGAGTACTGAATAAGGGTCCTTGCCCCGTATTTATTCAGATCAGAAGGCTTACAAACATGATGGGGGGTGCACAAAGAGACAAAGAAACCGTGAACATTAACTTGGGGATGTGAGGGGGAAAAAGGGGATTTTGAAGAAATACAGTGTCTGGGGTTAGGGTCAACACAAAACAAAATCCTGGTGCAGGGCAGATTGGTAGATGGTTGTTAACGGCTGACAGGAGGTGCCCAGGAGGCACCGCGCCTGTTTATCTTTGCTAGCCTAGGGGATGAGACAGATAGGGTGAATAACCTCAGGGTTAACAAGACACCTTTTCTTTTGTTAACCATCTCTGCTCTGTGCTGCTTTGCCTGCAGCGCAGTGGTCCATAGTCCCGTTCACCAATTGACCTAACCTGGCCCTATCCTCCTGTGAAAGCAGCTTTCTGCTATAGTACTAAATTTGGGGTGCTTTCACCCTGAATATCTAGTCTTGTTATTCCTATTATTGGGCACCTTTGCATTGTTTCTATTTCAGGCCTTTGTCTCTCCCTCTCTATTTTGGGGGCTCTGTACCCCCTCTCTATTTTGGGGTGCCTTTGCATCTCCCTATTCCTGGCACCTCTGTGATTCCCTATTCTTGGGGTATCTTTGTACCCCCCTATTCTTGGAGTGCCAATCTGATTTACCCAAACTTGGGTGTGAGCATTTTATAACTTTGTATTTCTTTATGCTTTGTTAAGCCATTGGTGTTAGCCCGGGGGATTCCCAAGCTTATCCCCCACACTTTGGTTTTCTTTCTCAAGATTTCTTTGGCTATTTGGGGTCTTTTCTGGTTCCATACAAATTTTAGAATTGTTTGTTCTAGCTCTGTGAAGAATGCTGGTGTTATTTTGATAGGTATTGTATTGAATATGTAGATTGCTTTGGGTAGTATTGACATTTTAACAATATTTGTTCTTCCTATCCAGGAGCATGGAATATTTTTCCATTTTTTGGTATCTTCTTCAGTTTCTTTCATAAGCTTTCTATAGTTTTCAGTGTCTAGATTTTCCACCTCTTTCATTAGATTTACTCCTAGGTATTTCATGGGTTTTGGTGCAATTATAAATGCGATCGATTCCTTGATTTCTCTTTCTGTGGTTTCATGATTGGTGTATAGGAATGCAACCAATTTCTGTACATTGATTTTATATCCTGCCACTTTGCTGAATTCATGGATCAGTTCTAGCAGTTTTTTGGTGGAGTCTTTTGGGTTTCCCATATAGAGTATCATGTCATCTGTGAAGAGTGAAAGTTTGGCCTCTTCCTGGCCGATTTGGATGCCTTTTATTTCTTTGTGTTGTATGATCGCTGAGGCTAAGACTTCCAATACTATATTGAATAACAGTGGCGAGAGTGGACATCCCTGTCTTGTTCCTGACTTTAGGGGGAAAGTTCTCAGTTTTTCCCATTGAGGATGATATTAGCGTTGGGTGTTTCATATATGGCTTTTATGGTCTCAAGGTATGACCCTTCTATTCCTACTTTCTTGAGGGTTTTTATCAATAAAGGATGCTGTATTTTGTCAAATGCTTTCTCTGCATGTATTGAGAGGATCCTGTGGTTTTTGTCCTTTCTTTTATTGATGTGATGAATCACATTGATTGTTTTGTGGATATTGAACGAGCCCTGCATCCCAGGTATAAATCCCACTTGGTTGTGGTGAATAATGTTTTTAATGTATTGTTGGATACGGTTGGCTAATATCTTGTTGAGGATTTTTGCATCCATGTTCATCAGAGAAATTGGTCTATAGTTCTCCTTTTTAGTGGGCTCTTTGTCTGGTTTTGGAATCAAGGTAGTACTGGCTTCATAGAAAGAGTTTGGAAGTTTTTCTTCCATTTCTATTTTTTAGAACAGCTTCAAGAGAATAGGTGTTAACTCTTTCTTAATTGTTTGGTAGAATTCCCCTGGAAAGCCATCTGGCCCTGTATTCTTGGTTTTGGGGAGATTTTTGATTAGTAATTCGATTTTTTTACTGGTTATGGGTCTATTCAAATAGGATTTATTTTTTTTAAGTTTATTTATTTTGAGAGTAACAGAGACCATGTGAGTGGGGGAGGGGCAAGGGAGAGAGAGAATCCCAAGCAGGCCCCACACTGTCACTGCAGAGCCTGATGTGGAGCTTGAACTCACAAAACCATGAGATCATGACCTGAGCCAAAACCAAGAGTAGGACACTTAACTGACTGAGCCACCCAGGTGCCCCAAGCAGGATTGATTTTAATCTCTTAATATCCAAACACTGAGAGTCTGTGTAGGTTCCAGGCACTAGTTAAATGGCATACATTGCTTGGTGTGAGAGGGCTGAGGTTATATCTGATATATCTGGAGAAGCACAAGATTTTCCGTTTTGGGGTAGCCATGGTAGGAACTAGTCCAATTTGAAAGTATGTAATTCAATATCTGAGGGCTAACAGTGGGTCCCAGCTAGTTTGAAGGAATACCAATGTGAATAAAACATAAAGTAGGGCAGACTTCTGTGGGAAATGCTGAGAAGAAATTTCTGTTTTGAGTGCAGGCTAGACTATACCTGTGTCACTTTACATCAGATTCTTTAATACATCTAATATTCTTGTATTTGATGAACATAGTCAATTCTTTGGGTTGCTTATAAGGAAAGAATAGTGTGACATTTTAAAATGGAAATCTTATCAAATGCATTTAACCACTTCATGATCTTGATTTGTTTTTATGTTAAGGATTGTAAGAGGGGTTCCTTTCTCCTACTCTTCAGGAACTCAGTGCATCATTATCAGGTTTTTAGAAGCTGATTCCTACTTCACTGGTGTTCTGAAATAGAATACATTCTAGGTAGGGAAATAATTTCAGTGCTTGCCAAAGGTATGGATGCTAAATTGTTACGCAGATTATTTGGAACAGTTATCACATGAGTACTGACCTACATGGGAATACAGTTTCAATAGTGCCTAGACCTACCCCTTAAAACTATAGAATTAGAAATTTGGGGCATATATTTTTTAAGTAGAGACAGTATATCAGATGTTATGTTATGCACTCTCTATTCATTATTTTCTTTAATCTTTAGTGCCCTCTATGAATTAGCATTGTATATCCTCCATCAGTAGCAAGGAAATATTGAGATTCAGATATAATAACTTATCGTAACACTTTTGGAAATTATCTTTTATTAAGATAGATTTTCACATGTACCAGAGTCAAATATATGTGTCTTTTACATGTGAAACCTTCTTTTAACATATACTGCTTATTCAATTTAAGACTCTCAGAAAGTTAAAAATAAAAACAAAACCCAAACACCAACATCTGGTGACCTGGAAAAGAATAGTCACATTTCAGCATCATTATTGATACTGTTTTCTATTAACCTCCTCATCCCAGAGCACACTTCTATGGTGGTGTCCAAATGAAGAAAGACCTATGTTACATTTGATCCTTTTCTTTTATGCCTTACAGTTCAGTTAAACAGAACAGGACTGGGAAGCAAAGAGGAAGATACCCACAACCAGACTCATTTTGCCTTAATTTCTGCTGTTTAAAAGCAAAAGGCTGGTTATTAGTACACTGACTCCAACTAGCTTCACAATAGGAGAGAAATTAAAAGGATATAGAGGTATCTTACAAAACTTAGTAACAGATGTGCCTGGGTGTCCAAAATTAATTGGAATCAGAGAACCAGAGACTTGGTTTCTTCATCCCATCTTGCTAATTTGATATCTTGCTGTGGTACAGATTTCTCTTTCCAAGTTCACGTGTTAGAAAATGACCACAATCAGTGATCCCAAGTTTATTATCTCCTCAGATAAACTGGGATCCAGTTTGACTAGAGAATTACTCTGGTTGAGTTATAAGCACATGACCCAAGTGGAGCGGATTCATCAATGGGCAAGAAGGCAGGGTTATATATTAACAGTTGCTTTCATAATAATCACATGAGAAATGAACAATTCTGAGAAAATCAGCCAGGTATGGGGGGACTAAACTGTTGGTTTCTGTCTGCAGGGAGATTTTCAGGATACTAAGTTGAACATAAGGGTCAGAAGCTAAGGAAAGAAAAACCCCAAATCTGTATTCTCTGCCCAGACTCATCTCTTATACAGATACTAGTTGACTGAAACCATTAAAGCCGTTGTCATAAAATTAATCATTCCATACACATTCTTACTAGAAACTGGAAAATTAGGCAAGAATACCTTTTACAGCTTCATCTTAGAACTCTTTCTGGTGCTAGGCAAACCAAACCAGCTCTACAAATTTCTAAGGTATCCTTGAATGCTTGATCTTGAGTCATCTTGATTGCTCAAGATCTGCATGGAATTTGTGTTTATGAACCCAGTTTGGAGAGGTCAAAGAGGCAGTGTGTCAGCAAGCTCCATATTCGCTTCCGCATTTGTTTGGTCCTCAGGCCATAAATGATGGGATTAAAGGTAGGTGGGATGATCAAATACAAATCAGCTAACAGTACTTGGGTGTACAGAGGCACTGTATCCTTCCCTAGCCAGGCCACATAGATGGATGCCATCCCAGGTAGGTAGTACAGAGCCATAACCCCCATGTGGGAGCCACATGTGCTTAATGCTTTCAATTGAGCATTCTTTGAAGAGAGACCACATACTGCCTGGAGAATCAGGTTATAGGAGGCAGAAATGAAGGCCACGTCAGAGCCCACAATAATGGAGGAGCCAATCACACTGTAGAGACTACTGGGCATGGGGTCAGCACATGCCAACTTGGCCACGGCTATGTGCTCACAGTAGGAATGGAGAACCACATTGGAGCCACAGAAAGGCAGATGACTTACCATCCAACTCAGTGGAGTCATGAAGATGACAGCCCTGATGGTGATGGCCACACTCATTACCAACATCAGTTGAGGTGTGAGAATCCTCTTGTAGTGCAGGGGCTTACAGATGGCTACATAGCGGTCAAAAGCCATGGCCAGCAATAGCCCTGTCTCCACAGATGTGGCTACATGGACAAAATACATCTGAGTGAAACAAGCATTAAAGCTGATGGAGCCATCTCCTGAAGAGAAGATGCTCACCATCTTTGGTACCACAGAGGAGGCCATAACAATATCCACAGCAGCCAGTACATACAGGAAGCAATACATGGGCTCTCGTAGAGTGAAATCCATCCAGATTACGGTCATGATGAGGGTGTTTCCTAACAGGGATATGGTATACATGGCACCCAGTGAAATAGCCAGCCAAAGATGGGAAGATGGCAAACCTGGGATACCCACAAGGAAGAAGGTGGCAGGAGTTTCCACTGTGTGGTTATAGGGCATCCCCAGCATCACAGATGACACTGCTTTCCTGTTAACACATAAAATGATGTAAGAAATGGATGCAATCCTCTAAGACTTGCTCCCAGCTGTATAGTGCTAGGAGCAACTAGTGGCATTTTCAGTTCCGTTTATCCTGCTCCAACTTCCATCTCCCTCAGTATTCTTTGCCTTACTAATTTCTGTTGATTCAAATATCAGCCCATGGCCCCTTCTCCATCTCACACAGAGGCTAAATTAGGTACCTTTTTCTGAACTTTCCTTTTCTGATTTCCTGGAATCTCCCATGTTGACCTCTGAGGGATCTAAACCATTCTAATACTCTACCTATGATGTCATTGTATTCAATCAACTGTGTCTTGTTGATGGCCTTATACCAAGTGTGTGGCCCATTGCCATGGTGCCACAAGCATATTAAAAAAGATACATGTACTCATAGCAAACAGTTTCCAAAGAATGAGTGAGAAAACAGAGGAGTTTGTCTTCTATCTTTGTATGTTCAGTTCATGATACTTAATAATTATTGAATGAAACAATGAACTTCTTAAGATTCAACATGTCATATTTTATATCTTCAGTATAGTGCTTTGACAGTAGATAAATGAAGCATCCTTCTGGTTGAACAAATAGATTGATGAGTTCAGGAAAAGAAGGTCATCAGAGAGTAACATTACCACTTTCCATAGAAGATGATAAACTGTCTGGAAATATTTGTGATCCCTACCTTCCCTAATTTTCAGCATGCATTTTCTGTTGAGCTGGTTTCAATTAGTAGATTAAGTAGCTGCGGACAAAACTTAAGGGCTCCTTCATAGATGACCCCCAATAGGTTTTTATAATTCTCCAATTCATATAACTCCCTCTTCATGTTAAACCACCAAGACATTCCAAATAACAAGCTTTATCCTTTAGAAAGGAAAACACTTCCTAATGTACATAGTATGTACCAGTACTAACTTGAAAAATCTAGTAGTCATAATCTGAGTGTATTTGTCCATTTGTAAAATAGAAAAAAACATCTATTCCATATAAGACAGTTAATACAGGTAAAATGAGATTAAATATTTTGTCCAAGATCATACAGCAAGCAGGTGGTAAATTTGAAAATCAAGTCCAGGGGCGCCTGGGTGGCTCAGTCGGTTAAGCGGCCGACTTTGGCTCAGGTCATGATCTCGCGGTCCGTGAGTTCGAGCCCTACGTCGGGCTCTGTGCTGACAGCTCAGAGCCTGGAGCCTGTTTCAGATTCTGTGTCTCCCTCTCTCTGACCCTCCCCCGTTCATGCTCTGTCTCTCTCTGTCTCAAAAATAAATAAAAACGTTAAAAAAAATTTTTTTTAATAAATAAATAAAAAGAAAATCAAGTCCATGTCATTCCAGCTCCTGTTAACACCTGTGACTCCCAGGTGTGTGTGTCATATTAGGGGCCAGGTATTATACATATACTTCATATAATGGTATTAGATATAGATATAGATATAGATATAGATATAGATATAGATATAGATGATATATCTATCTATAGTTATATCAGGGACCTCCCTCAGCCAGTTTTTGTCAAACAGAGTTACTACTTTGCACATCCATGAGCTTATCTATTTCTGCTTATTGTTATATTTAACCTCAGTCTACCACACTCTAGTGTTACCATATCATTAATGTGTAGGAATCTGGTTAGGTAAAACTTAGTATAGAGAGTCACCCTCAGTATAAGGAGCCATCATTAACCACCATTCCATTCCTGTATGATGTCCTTTAGTTACTTTCCCCTTCATATAGATGGTTTCCATGATTTCAGTTCATGTTTGGGCATGTGTACATTCCCCCAACCATTTAAGAACACTCCTTACAAGGGTCTCTTATTCCTCTGTTGGTATCACTCAGTCTTGAGAGACACCTGTTGAACTTTTTCAAGGAATCCCTAGTTTCTCTTTCATTCGAATAGAGCATATAAATCCTGCATGCTTCTTTGTACTCCACTCAGAATGTGCTATTGGTCCTACAACATCAAGAGACAAGATAGCAAAGTGGCTAAAAAGCATTGGTACGAGGTACATACTACCTAGACTGAAAATTCTACTCTTGCACCTGATAGCTGTTTTGCCTTGGTTAAGTATTTAAAATTTCCAAGGAAAGAGGGTAATAATCCTTAATTCATAGAGATCTTTTGGGATTTAAATGAGAAGCTGTGCAAAAGTGCTTAGCACAATTCATGGTACATAGTTGCTCAGTAAAACACTGGTAATAAAAAAAATGAGACTTTTCCCCATTTTATTCTTTTAGTTCTAGATTGCTCAGAATAGCGTGGTCAAAAGGATAAGTGGGATTTAGAGACCAAGTTAAAAAAAAAAATGTCTTATAATGGAACAGATTGAATAAAATAGTGAGCTCTGTTTCATGGTCAGAGTAAAATAACTTTGCTGTGTATAGCCAGTGGGTGAAACATCTTCAGTGATAGCAATGAGAAGACAATGGAAATCTTTTTGAAGTAAAATGGTTGTAAAGGGTGGAAAAAATATTCAGCACATCCTTAAGACTGTCTTGTGTTTTCTGGATGCTATAGATCCCCAATGTTTATAGCAGCACTTTCAACAATAGCCAAATTATGGAAAGAGCCTAAATGTCCATCAACTGATGAATGGATAAAGAAATTGTGGTTTATATACACAATGGAATACTACGTGGCAATGGGAAAGAATGAAATATGGCCTTTTGTAGCAACATGGATGGAACTGGAGAGTGTTATGCTAAGGGAAATAAGTCAGGCAGAGAAAGACAGCTACCATATGTTTTCACTCTTATGTGGATCCTGAGAAACTTAACAGAAGGCCATGGGGGAGGGGAGGGGAAAAAAAGAGAGGGAGGGAGGCAAACCATAAGAGATTCTTAAAGACTGAGAATAAACTGAGGGTTGATGGGGGATGGGAGGGAGGGGAAAGTGGGTGATGGGCATTGAGGAGGGCACCTGTTGGGAGGAGCACTGGGTGTTGTATGGAAACCAATTTGACAATAAATTTCATATTTAAAAAAAAAAGAATAAAGTGAAAAAAGAAACCAAAAAAAAAAAACAAAAACCAAACAAACAAATTCAAAGTTGACCATTATTGCTTAAAGAGCTGAAGAAGAGCCTGAGGAAACAGAATGCCTCCACCCACCACCCCACTCACCTCTGATCCAGGATCTTGCTCCTCTCCTGGCTCACTGCCCTGTATAAATCCACCTTCCTTCTGAAGGCAATCTCAGCTGGTGTCCAGCCCATCCCTCCTCTCTCTAGCCCTGGCAACTTCTAGCTAGTCATACCTTTCATCCATGAGGTTTTGTTTTCTTTTCCTTCTTAATTAGCACACCTGGAGGTTTATGTTTTATTAGTCTTTACAAACAACAGGACATTTGGTTTAGCTGGTCATCTTTTTTTCATTTTTATCTCACCTGAAAATTTTCTTGCTAAAATTAACACTGGTCAATGTTAATGACGTTTAGCCAATGACGGGTAGCCAATGACGTGTAGCCAATCCAGTGATTTCTTTTCATTCCTTATTTAACTTAACCTATCCAAGTTTAATATGACTGCCTGTTCCCATATTTGTTAACTTTTTAATTGAAGTATAACATACATACTATAATATGCACAGATTCAGGTGTACAGCTTGATAATTTTTTTTTAAGTTAGCATGTGAACATACCCACATAGCCACTCCCCAGAGCAATATACAGATACAATTGCTTCCTAATTGTTGAGGTGCATTGTTCTTCAGAAAGCTCTGGTCAACCTCTGCTAAGACATTTCCAGCCAGAATCTGCCTCTTCCTTCAATCCTGCAGACATTTGCATAAAGATCTGGAGGACCAATCACTACAGAAAAGCTTAGACAAGTCAACTTCAAACTTCGTCAAAGGGTATGTGAGGATTTTTAATTCCTATTTAAAGAGTGGGAAATACACAATTCAGATCAAAGTTGTCTTAACAGTAAAAGCAGTAACGCATAACTCATTTGAATGGAGCCTTTGTGTTTATGATAACCCTATGCTTCCCCTCGACAATGAAATAAACATGCTCCCCATCAGTCCTACTGCTCAGTTTCTTTTCTCATAACCTCCCTTTTGACCCTGAAAACTGTCTCTCCATTATTCCAAAGTTGGACTTACTCCTTTCTTAGCTGTGAAGCAAAGTAACCATGTGTTCCCTGTTCCCTCTTTCTCCCCCCATCCTCTCATCATTTCTAGGAGGTGATCTTCATATCAGTACTACCCATCAGACCTGACCAGCCCTTTATAGTGTGATGGAGGACTTCTCTCCTCCTTTCTAGGGTGACCTTGGCCTTAAGACTCCATTAGCCCAACACCCGGTCCCCAGGTCAATTACCCACATTCCTGTTGCATTCACTATTCAATGTCCTCTGATGTGTCCACATTTCTTTCACTCCAAATAAGGGGGATTTATTCAGTACTCTTCAGGAGGAGCAGGAAGAACAACACAAAATCAAAGATAAACAACGAAGTCATGGTGAGTAGTGTCACTTTTAAAGACCTCCCATTGGAGTCCTCTTTCCCCTTAAGATTGTACCATCCTGCTTTGTCCCTGGACACCCCAGCTTCCCTTGGCCTCTGCCAAGAGCCAAACACTGCAACTCCTCCAGAGACTGATTTTTCTCTGTGTTCTAGCCTCTGGGGCTTTCCAGATTAGGAAAGGAAGGAAGGAAGATGCTTAGTGTACAAAGAGTCTTTGTTTCTTCAAGTGCTCTGAAGATACCTAAGAGAATATAGAGTGAACCCTGAAAAGAAAACAGAAGCCCAAGATTAGATTTATGAAATCCTGCTTTGTGCCAAGTGCCCTGTTAAGAACTTTATGAAGATGATCCCATTCCATTTTCACAGTCCTCTAAAGCAGCTGCTATTATTACATCTACATTTTATAGATGAAGTGCCTAGAAGTTCACAGAGCTTGTAAGCCAGAGAGTCAGGATTCAAATTCAAGCAGTCATAATTCATTTTACTTTGTTGTAGAATTCTTCACATTGATAATATACTTAATCTCTCAAAGTCCACTTCACGTTCCTCAGTTCTGCCTGGAGACTCATGGTGGGTTTCACTGGTTAAATATATCTCATGTCACTGTGTTATAGTCTTTTTTGAACAGAGAAAGGAGTGTAAAAGAGACCAAGGAAGATAAACTTTTCACACTGCGAGAAAGGGCATGGACCTCAGCACAAAAATAGGAGAAGACAAAATATTCTCTAAACAGAGAATAAACCAGAGAAGATAGAGTGCAGGATACTTGAAAGAGAATGAAAATAAATGGGGCTAGAGGGGTGAATGGGCCATGTTTTAAAGGTCATGACTTCTTCCTAAGTATCATCATGGGGCAGGAATGGGAAAGAAGAAAGAAAAAGAAAAAAGCCAAAAAGAGGAGAAAGAAAGAAAGAGAAGCCAATAGGCGCAAGTTATAATTTCTTTTTTATAATGGCAAAAGATACATGGGAATATGAAAAATAAGGAGACAATACTGCATGCTCCCAGCTCCCCAGTTCCTCAGCAGAGACCAAGTTATCAGTGCTATGAATGGTGAGAGGCCTTCCATTGCCTTTGAGGGGAGGAGGGGTGCTTCATGCCTTCCTCAGCCTGACCCAGCACACTACTAATGATGACACGGGGTGGTTTAGGTCCACTTTACTGGGTTTAGCATCTATTAGAAGGTCCACTCTTCAAGCCTGCAAGAGAATTAGTCCCCAAAACTGCTGTACTTAAGAGTTTAAACTCAAATCTGTGGGTCCTTGTGGCCTACAGGATAATTCAGAGCACAGGCCAGAATGTAAACCTAGACAGCAATGTGGAATATAGGAAGGAAAGTGGGCAGTGAAATGCAGGAGGCAAAAGGGATGCTAATGCAAATAGCCCCAGCATGAGGTGAGGCAGCAATGGGGACAGATGGACTGCTTTCCCCTGGGGTTCACCCTGGCTCCCACTGAGGCATCATTGGCAATAGTGGATCCTCACAAGTAGTGAGGCCTTAGCTCAGCACACCCAGCCCCAAGGCAGAGGAATTCCAAGAGAGAAGTATTCCCCACAGGGCAAAGACCCAAGATAACAGAACAATGACATAGAAAAGGTATTCTATGGAGAAGCAAGAGCTTCCAGAATCTTTGGTTCTCCCACTTTCAGAATGTCATAGCCTACAGAACATGGAAGAATACCTCAGATTACATGAAAATAGTTATTTTACAAAGCTGCCATATGTAGGCTGAAAAGAAAGAAGACCAAGCAGAAGAATTGGTGTGGTAGAAGAATTCTGCATTGCTGTTATTTTAATTAGAATTTTATATCAGTACTTACAAGGAAGTTAGTCTCTAGTTTTCCTTTTTTGCACAATCTTTATCAGGTACAGCCATCAATGCAATACTTACCTTGTAAGGAAAGATATGAATGTTTTCTTTCTCTGCAATTTCTCTCTCTCTCTCTCTCTCTCTCTCTCTCTCTCTCTCTCTCTCCCTGTTAGTTTCCTATAAAATCATCTGAATCTAGTGGGTTTTTGTGGGTTTTGGGAGTGAGATAGTGCAGGGACTGTACTTGGGTGCCCTCAACTGTAACTGCCAAATCCAGTGTTCCTGGATAGCTGAAACTTTATGTCATAGATCTTCTAGGACAGCTAAAACTATGCCCTTGAGTAGTGTATCCTGCAGGAATGTGGGAGCAGGATGCTCTGGAAAGGAGGGACTGTACTACAAAAGACTGTGACAGACCTGACCAAAACAGTCTGCACCAAGATGGACCTCAGTGCTGGGTCCAAGGACCCAGAAGGGGAGGTCCCACAGAACCAGCCAAGAGAGAATCCTTGGCCTCACAAAGGATAGAAATCAAGCATGAACCAGGAGGAAGTGAGAGCAGAATTTACCGAAGAAAGAGAGTGTTAGACACAGAGCACCTGGGAGACTCATAAAGGAAGAGAGTCTCATCCTTGCTAGTGGTTTGGTGTTTTTATTGCGGACAGTGGTCTCGTGTACCTGTCCTCTCAGACAGGTACTAACCAGGTCTAACCAGAACAAGGACAAAGGTCCAGGTGTCCTTCATAAGTCACTTATTCCTTGGAACCAGAGGGTCTAGACATCCTGATGTCTGGTGCCGGTGGCCTGGAATATGCATATGATGGCTTTGTCCAGTCATTCTCTCACAGTCATTCCTTAGATGTTATCTATTGTGTTGGAAGGTGTCAAAGAAATCATGAACTCCTTGTCCCTTACAAGGAGGGCATACATTACTTGTATGTGTAAAGTAGGGTGCAAATCCTAGCAAGAATAGAAGAAAAGGAGTAAAAAGCAGATTTTTATGGAGTCCTTTGGTTTCCCTATCTCAGCTAGTTTATTCTTCTGTATTTATTGTATCAAATTGTAGCAGGATTCTTGCACAGAGTCATGACACTTCTTCCCAGGAAGCAACTTTATTCCTGCCAGCACTGTTCAGTTGGGTTAATACCCTGAGAACTGAACCTCGAACATCCGAACATCCCGTGGCATAGTTTTTTTATATACATTTTCTATTTCTTTGTCTCCCATATATGGTAACACACACAAACATGTAGTCCGATTAAGTAGTCTCAGTTTACAAGGTCATGAGGGATATTGTCCCGTAGGCGCATAGCCAGGTTACCTTGAAGTTTTTTTGTTTTTGTTTTTCTTTTCTCTCTCTCTCTCTTTTTTTTCTCTCCTTAGGGAGGGGACACCACCACAAAATAACCAGATTTTTATTTATTAGTTATGTTTTTAAGTTATGTACATTTTTTTACTTATTCACTAATCTTTATTCTTTTAGCTTTATTTTAGCTTCATTTGTTCTAAGCTTGTAAATTTAGGACTTGTATTATTTTTTGTTTTATTGAAATTAAGTTTTTTTCTCTGACTTCTGCTTTTATTTTATTACATATATTCCAATGTGAAGTATTTTCAGTATGTACCATTTTTTGAAATTCTACATTTGATTAGTTCTTTTGTACCCAGAATTGTTCCATAAAGAGTTTTAATTTTCCAGGCAGAAGAGTATAAAGTCTCTTATAAATAACTAGCCTTCTTATGCTGTACTCTAAGAAATTTTTATTATTTCTGCATTATGGAACTTACTGTTTTTTATTATGTAATAAGTGGTCACTTTTTATGCATGTGTCAGGTGTAATTGAGAATGTGTATTCTCTGTTATCAGAGTATACATTATTAGTCATGTTGTTTAGGTTAATACAGCTTTACTAATTTGTTGTCTGCTTGACTTTTCTTGGGCTGAGAATTGCTGTGTCATTGCCTTCTACTATCAACCTGCTTCTATTTATGTGTCTCCTATAGTTTCTGCTGCATAAAGGGGGTTGCTGTGTCATCATTTGGTGTATAGACATTTATAATAGATCTTTATTATGAATTAAGGTCATTAGAATTATAAAGTATCTTTCTTTGTATTGCTTAATGATATCTCAGCCTTAAATATACTTGGTCTGATATCAGGAACACAGCTGCTACCTCATATATGCACGATAAACCTTTTGTATTTCCTTACTTTAACCTATCTGAATCACTTTGTTTTACAGTTGGATATTGCATTCTGAGCTAGTGTGAAAATCCTTTTCTTTTACTTGATGAGTTGGACTAATTTATATTTAATGATACTATGATTTATTTTATTCAAGCTCTATCATGTTACTTCATGTTGTACTTACTACATTGCTCTGTGTGTTCTATTTTCTTTCCTCTATTTTTGTATTTCTTTTAGCATTAGGGTGGTTTGTGTTATTCTACTTGATATCTTTATATTAATAACTTTTATAATAAACGTTCATTTCCCCTTTCTTTTTAAGTACTCTCCATGCCCAGCATGGAGTCCAACACGGGGTTTGAATTTACAACCCTGAGGTCAAGACCTAAGCTGAGATCAATCCAGAGTTGGATGCTTAACCAACTGAGCCACCCAGGTGTCTCTCATTCCCCATTTTTTACTTTAGGTCTTCACTATTTTGCCTGTCAGCTTTAAATGATATCTTTTTGTCCCTACCTCTTACCTAGAGGATTATCAGTGAAATAACTTTTACTTTCTCTTTTTTCTCGCTTCACTTCTCATTCTTATTTGCACTCTTCCCATTTTGCCAGAACACATAACATTTGGTTGGCATTCTTCTGCCCTTGCTCTACATTTTTAAAGTCTTGGATAACAAATAAACATATTCATCCCTCACCATTGGTTCTTTTGCCAAAGTTTTCCCAGCCATCTTCTGGTTGGATCAAACTTGTTCTCTACTAAGATTCCTTGGGAAAGGAGTGTGGCTAACATATTCTCTGTCTGTAATGTTTAACATTATTTTTCTATATCATTAATATTGAAAGACAGCTTAGTTGTTTGTAAAATCTTGGTTCACACTTTCTTTCCCTGAGGTTTAAAAAAAAAAAAATGTTTCCCTAACATTACTGATTTTGTATATTGCTATCCGGAGGTATAATTCAAAACTGATTTTATTTTCCTTATAAGTGACTTGTATTTTTTTCTCCTGAATATCAAAAGCACTTTTTTCTTTATTTTTAATGTTTGATGTACTCACCAAAATTAGTCTCAAAAGTTGACAATTTCAGGAGCGCCTGGGTGGCTCAGTGGGTTGAGCGTCCAACTCTCGATTTCAGGTCATGAACTCATGGTTCGTGAGTTTGAGCCTCACACCAGACTCTGCACTGACAATGTGGAGCCTGCTTGGGATTCTGTCTCCCTTTCTCTCTGACTCTCCCCCGCTTCAAAATAAATAAATAAACTTTAAAAAATAGTTATAGGTATAGAGTCCTCTTAAAAATGCATGTTAAGATCACCTCTAATTTCCATCAGTTTTAAATATTCTTCAGGAAGATGATATGGTTTTTTTCTGTTTTCCTATGTATCTGTTACTTTCTCTTTGATCCCCTTCATCTCTTTATTTTGTTTACCCACCTAGGTGTTTCCAATTCTATCTTCTCTTGCCCCTAATGAAATTTTAAGTTGAATGCCTTCTCTCTTGAGGAAATTCTAATTTAGTTTGCATTTCTAGGCAAACTATTTGTCTATTTTTTAATTCCCTTCTTGAGTCTGGTCAAATTTTCTTTTATATCTTCCTGATTATTGTCCTTTTCTCTTCCAAGGTTTTAAGTCTCTTATGTGAGGATTTTCTTTTCAGTATCTGCAAATGCATAAGACATATTAATTTGTGTTGTTACTGTTTTCCTCTGCTTCACAATTTCTCCTTTGTTTATTTGTTTTGATGGGAGAAGGTGGAGAATTTTCAAAGGCTGAAATATTTTAATTCCAGTTCTTTCTTTTCTTGTTATAATACCCGAATATAGATGATGTCTGTCATTTTCTTTGCATTTGAAAGCATCTGTTTTCCTGAACCAGCAATAACAAATCTGCATAAGCTTTTTCAGGAAATTTTGATGGCTTGCTACATTTCTTCATTCATGAGTACCCTCTTGATATAATGGAAAACAGTTTTTTAAATTATTAGTATGGATAGCATTTTTATCTGAGGGAGGGAGAGGAAAGCTGTTGGTGTTTTTTTAATTTATTATTCTCTTTAGTTTCTCTAGGACTCTTAATTTCCACTGCTTGCTTCCATTTGGCTTCCATCACTAACCCATGTAGTGGCAAACAGGTATAGCAGAGATTACCCACCTCCCATTGTAGCTGTCTGTGGTTGTGTTTCCTCCCCTGACTGCTGATGTGTTGTACGTATTGTGTAGTATATGTGTGATGATCTGTGAAGCATGAAAAGTCAGAGCTGTGTGTAAGTGCCCCGACCTAAAGGAGCTGCAATTGTAAGCATTCACAGCTTGTTGTTAGCTTAACCAGTGAGTGAATTGTGCTTTGTGTAGAGATGGTTCTCGTTTAATTTTTAACATCATGAATATTATGACCATGTTTTCTCAGAGTAGAGATAATGAAAACAAAAATGATCACATTACCAATAGCAGCATGACTCAGACATTACTAAAAAAGAGGCTATATGAGTGGGTTATTTTAATGACAAATGGAGGGATATGTACAACTGAATTAGGGAGGTCCCAAGCAGAACATACCATGCAATTCACAAAGAATACTTTGGAGTTAGGCATGGTGGAGAATGGTATATAGAGGCACTGTCTGAAAGGTCCAGGGTGAAACAGATGAGTACTTCCAAATGAACCAAAAGTGTTTTTCATCCCTCAAGAAGGCACTAATGCTCAGCTGACAATAGTGGCCCCTGAAGTAGCTTGAGCATATCACACAAATGAGTATGATTTATCACAGCATTCCCTTGATTGCTCTATGAATCTATAAAGTTACATTTCCTGACTCAAAGGTCAAGTAAAAATATCCCATGGACAAACAACAGGGGAAATTTTTATAACAAATGCTTTGGCCCCTTACCCCTGATTCTGTCAGATCTTACCAATGATCGCGCTTTCCACAATATGTCAGGAGACACACTGAATCATTCAACAACCCAAAATAAAATATTCCCCTTAGCTTTTAGGTACTTTGATTTGAAAAAAGAAAAAAAAAAAAAAGGAGTATCATATAGTCTTACTTATCTCTATGAAGATCTTAAACCACAGAAAACATAAAACAAAAGATTGTTGGTATTTGTCTGAATACAAAGACTAGGATCTCAAATTATCAAATATCTACCTGTCTATCTATCTTTCTATCCATCTGTCTATCTCTATCTGATGCGCATGGAAGGGCTTCCATTTCTAACAATAACCAAGCTCCTAAAGAATTGATTTCCAGACTATTTCACCTACTCCTCCCCACCTGCCAGGTAGTCAGTTGACACAATCTCTCTGTGAGTTTTGGGGAAGTAAAGCCTAACAAACCTGCCATTTAAACAAAAGTATTTATTACCTCTTAACCAGATCATCTAATTTCTTTATATGCATTTCCTCATTTGTAAGTTGGAGATTAGTTGTAATACATTATTTACTATGTTGGTTTAACAAATAAATGAGATATTACTACATGTGAAGTTTACCACATTGCATGGCACAAGACACTTAATCAATATTTATCATCATGATCATTAGTCAAAATGATACTTGTTACAAGTGGACTAATCTGTGCAGTTGTTGAAGATAAGATTTCAGCTGTACTTAGGAAATGATTAGGATCTATTAAACTCTTACTACTCAAAGTATGATCTTCAGACCAGTAGTGTATCACCTGGGAGCTTGTTAAAATGCAAAATTTTGTCTTTCACTTCAGACTGATTTAATCAGTCTGCATTTTAACAAGACCTCCCAGGTGATTTGCATGCATATTAACATTTGAGAAGCCTAGTATGGACCACTTCTTTTTGAAAATCACGAAGTGGGAGGTGCCTGGGTGACTCAGTCAGTTAAGCATCCAAATTTGACTCAGGGCCTGATATCATGGTTCCAGAGTTTGAGCCCCGCATCAGCTCAGAGCCTGGAGCTCTGCTTCAGATTCTTTGTCTCCCTCTCTCTGTCCACCCTTCCCCCACTCACACTCTGTCTCTCTCTCAAAGATAAATAAAGTATGGGGCGCCTGGGTGGCACAGTCGGTTAAGCGTCCGACTTCAGCCAGGTCACGATCTCGCGGTCCGTGGGTTCGAGCCCCGCGTCGGGCTCTGGGCTGATGGCTCAGAGCCTGGAGCCTGTTTCTGATTCTGTGTCTCCCTCTCTCTCTGCCCCTCGCCCATTCATGCTCTGTCTCTCTCTGTCCCAAAAATAAATAAACGTTGAAAAAAAATTAAAAAAAAAATAAAATAAAAAAAAGATAAATAAAGTGTAAAAAAAAAATTTTTTTAATCACATTTAATCCCCTTTATCTATTTCACCCATTCGCCCCCACCCACCTCCCCTCTAGCAACTATCAGTTCTCTGTGTTTAAGAGTCATATTTTTTATATGTCACCAGAAACTAATATAATACTGTATATAATCATACTTGAATAAAAAATAAATTTAAAAAAATGGCTAAAATCAAAACACAAGAAATAACAAGCGTTGGCAACGATATATGGAATAAAAGAAACCCTCGTGCACTGTTGGTGGGAATGCAAACTGGTGCAGCCACTGTGGAAAACACTATGGCGATTCCTCAAAATATTAAAAATAGAATTGCCATATGATCCAGTAATTGCACTACTGGATATTTACCTAAAGAAAATGAAAACACTAATTTGAAAATATATATGAACCCCTATGTTTATTGCACCATTATTTACAATAGCCAAACTATGAAAGCAGCCCAAGTGTCCATCAGTAGATGAATGAATAAAGATGTGGTATCTATACAATGGAATATTACTCTATAGTCTTTTTATAAATGGAAATATGACACTTACCTGGCCTAGGACACACATTGGACAAAAAAGTAGAACATGAAAGGAAGAGATGGTTTAGTCAATAAATGGATGGATTTTAGGCAGTAGTTGGAAATCTCCACTGCCTGCAGGCATTGAAACCTCAGAAGTTAGGTTGGAGGAACTAGGGAATTTTGTCTATGGTTCACTAGGCCAGAGCTTTATCTGTACATGCAGCCTAGGCATTAGGGCAGGTGTTGGGTGCATGTGTGCAGGGGCATTTTTGTGTGCATATGTGTATACAGGCATGTAAGTATTTGATACACAATTCCATCTCAATCACACCCTTTTTGCTTGAGATACTATACATCATGACCCTGCTTTATCTTCCAAGAATTTCATTCTGTGCCATGAGGAACCAGCCACAATACCACCCAATGAAGAGCCTATAAGATGTACGTTGCTTCTTCACAAAAGTGTCTCTTTGTATAGAACATGAAACAATTTTCGAAACAGCAGAATAATTCTCCTTAGAGTTGGATCAGTTTAATAAGCCTCTTGAGGTTCAAGTTCAGATAGAGACATCAATTACTGAAGGTCTTTGGCTCCTGCTATGAAAATCTATTACTTCCAACTCCCTATGTACTTCCCTAAGGTTTCCACTGCTATAAAATTAACCAATAAATACAAAAGAAATTTACCAAGTATTTAATTTTCTTTTCCAAATTTATGTGTTTCTCATATTTTAGTTCTAATAGTTACATCTCATTTATTTTTGTTTTGTATCTGAAAAGTAACAAAGTTGAGGTGAATGTATTTTTGTTATAACAACTGTTTACATTGTATCTCTGGGATTTTTCTTTGCTGTTAATATTAATTATCTTTAAAAATATGTTCACTTTTAGCATACCTATTTATGTCTTTTTTTTAGTATATTCATTTATTTTGAGAGAGAGAGAGAGACAGTGCAAGTGGGGGAGGGACGGGGGGAGAGAGAGAGAGAGAGAGAGAGAGAGAGAGAGAGAGAGAGAGAGAGAGAATCCTAAGCAGGCTCCGCATTGTCACTGCAGAGCCCCATGCAGGGCTCAAACTCACGAACTGTGAGATCATGACCTGAGATCAAGAGTCAGACACTTAACTGACTGAGCCACCCAGGTGCCCCTATTTCATGATTTCTTAACCAAGAAGAAATACTATAATAATGGGAGAGTCCATTCTCCAATCAGGAAAAGTTTGAGGGTTTATTTCCTTACCCACCCCAAGTCCCCTCAGAAGACTAATCAGTTATGAACACTCCCTAGTTGTAGACTGCAGAGCACCACCTAGATCCCCCTTCAAGGCTGAAGCATTCATTTACTCAGGAGCTGGGAGTGCTAGCCACTGAGGGCTCCCAGCTGCATTCCTTTCCAGGAATTACCTTCAGCCAAAGGATGCTGCACTACCCTAAATTATCACCTTCTAACGCAGCGACTGCATCCAATGTCTCCTTGATTCAGGGTACATGGGTTTTTCCCCCTTGCCCAATTAAGGAAAAGTGTACAGGGTCATCTTCTCTCCAGAGTTCCTCATGGGATCAGTGAGGACTTGTAATTCACCTTGTCACTCTGCACAATTCACACCTGTTCAAATGTTAGTCCTGAGCGTATTGCATGATACACTATCTGCATGAAAACTCTCAGAGTCCAAGACAGTTGACAGCAGGAACAGCCACAGAAAGCAGACTTGACTGTGACTACAAGAAAATGAGGTCCCACAAGACTGCCCTGTAAGCTGCCCTGGGCACAGTTTGAGTAGGAGAGCTCTTATTGTGTGGAGCCATATGCTTCCCTTTTCTTCTTCTTTTGCTATGTCGAAAGGTACTTTTTCTAAGAGCAGGAAAAGTTAATTAAAAGTTAACTAATGTTGGTTGTATGTCTTTATTCTGAGTTGGTTCTAGGTCTGATAATGGATTTTAGGATTTAAGCAGGAAGGTATGGTAGGCAACCTTTAAAATGGGCCCCAGTGATCCCTACTCCCTGGTATTCATGCTCTTGTGTAATTACTTCCCCTTGAGGGTGGGAAGGACTAGTGACCTATTTCTAACAAATAGAATGTGCCAAAAGCATTGAACTGTCTCTTTCAATATGAGGTCACTGAAAGACTGTGATTTCCATCTTTCTGACCCTCTCACTTTCTCCCTCTCAGACCTCTCTCTTTTGGGAATCAGGACAAACTTCCTTGTTGTGAGAAGCTCTATGGAGATGCCCATGTGGCAAGAAGGGTCATGTTGCAGCAGCCAGAATACCTGAGGCTGAGCCACACAAGTGAGCCTAGAAATGGATCATCCCTTAGTTGAGCCTTGAGATGACTAAGGCCTGAATGACACCATGACTGCAGAGGCATCCAACTCGGCCATGCCCAGAGTTCTGACCACAGAGACTGTGACATGATAAGTGTTAGTTTTAAGCTACTAAACCTGATTTTTTCAATGTTTTATTTATTTTTGAGAGGGCACAAGCAGGGGATGAGCAGAGAGAAAGGGACAGAGGATCCGAAGCAGGCTCTGCACTGACAGCAGCAAGCCTGATGTGGGGCTTGAACTCACAACCCATGAGATCATGACCTGAGCTGAAGTAGGACACTTAACTGACTGAGCCACCCAGATGCCCCTAAGCCAAAATTTTTAAAGCTTTATTGAGCTATAATTGATATTTAAAATTTTGTACGTATTTAATGTATACATTTTATTGAGCTTCGACATGTACAAATGCCCCTAAACCAAAATTTTTAAAGCTTTATTGAGCTATAATTGATATTTAAAATTTTGTACATATTTAATGTATACATTTTATTGAGCTTCGACATGTACAAACACCTGTGATACCATCCTCACCATCAAGATGCTAAACATATCCATCACCCCCCTGTATTGTTTGTGTGTATGTGTGTGTGAGAACGCCTAAAATGAGAACTGTTCTCTTAACATATTTTAAAGTGCAGTATACCTTGTTGTTAGCTGTAAGTACTATATTGTACAGCAGATTTCTAGAACTTTGTCATCATGCATAACTGAAACTTTGTATCCATTCAGCACCAGTTCTCTATTTCTCCTCCCTCCAGCCCTTGGCAGCTACCATTCTATGATCTGCTCCTATGAGTTTGCCTATTTTAGATACCTCATATAAGTGGAATCATGCAGTATTTATCCTTCCATGCCTCTCTTATTTCAGTTAGCATAATGTCCTCTAAGTTGATCCATGTTATCACAAATGGTTGTATTTCCTTTTTAAGGCTGAAATTTTCCATTATATGTATATACCATATTTGCTTCATCCATTCCTCTGTTGACAGACATTTGTGTTGTTTCCATATCTTTACTATGGTGAGTAGTGCTGCAGTGGACATAATGGTGTTGAGATCTCTTGAAGATCCTGATTTTGATTCAGAATAAACCTTACATTTAAATGGGGTGATTTGTTATACAGCCATAAGTAACTAATACAGAGGGTTGATACTTCTTACAGTATATTATTCCCTGACCCAATTAACATGAGCCTTTCCAAATCAGGTGCTTAGAGCCCCAGAATCTAGTGATGAATTGCATGTTTGGAACCATATATAAAGTACATGGCTTCAAGGATAGGGTAACAGTGGATAACTGGGTACCAGATTTCCTCACAAGCTGACTTCAGTGACATCTGTCTCTAAAGACAGATGTGTCATTAATTCTCAAACAAGCATGAAAACAAACTTTCCTGGGTAGTAGGACAATTATTTCAAATCTATGAAAAATTTTAAATATGCATAAACATTGAAATAGTACAATGAATATCTGTAAATCCACCACCTAGATTAAATAATTATTAACCATATTTGTCTTAAATGCACACAAGGATATATGTATGAGTGTGTATATGTGTGTATATATGTGTGTGTATATGTATTTATACATCAACTTGTATATGTGTGTATATCTATATGTATATATATACAAATACAAATTATATATTTATATATAAATACATATATGTGTGTATATTTATACATAAGTTTATATATAAATACATATTGTGTATAAATAAGTTTATATATACACATATACACACATATATGTTTATATATAAATGCATATACACACACATATATACATATATATAACCATATCTTACAAATACACCTGATATACATATGATGACACTTTACTTCTAAATACTCCAACATGAATCTCCTAAGCATAAGGACATTCTTCTGTATAGCCATAGTACTCACTTCATACTCAAATTTCTCCCAATTGCTCTAGGATTTCTAGTACAGCTGTTTTGTGGTACTGGAGCTGGATATAGTGGGACATGGGTAGATATGCATGGTGCAAGGAATGCAACGTATATCAGACTTTGTTTACACCATTTGGGGTCCTCTCATCTTTATCTGTGTCCTGGAACTCTGTCCATTTGTTTCATTCCAGCTGCTGCTATGGCAACCTCTGTGTAGAGCCTGATCGAGGTCATGTGGGTACTACCAGATAGCCCTTCACCTCATGCCCCAAATTCCTATCTCTCACCTTCCCACCTCTAGTTTCCTTGTTGACAATGAGTCATACAATCATTGGTGTATCCATCTATACAGGAAGGTATTGTGTCTTTCTAGTTTTAGCCTTTCCTCACAAGGAAATTCCTTGCATGTAGTGACAGTTAAATATTTGTTAAGTTCAAGAAGTATTAATTTTGTGTTAATTATATTAATGTAATTGAAAGGAAATAGTCTTTCAAGAATGAAAGGAACTGGACGTAGAAATATTATTTGAAGATTCATGGGCACTAATTCTGCTTTCTAGACCAGAAGTGTTGCCTGGTTAACATGGCATTTGGTTCGAGAAGGATATGATGCCTGAAACATTCCTTTAAAGGACCCACATAAAATTAGTGTTAGTTACTACTTTTTTTTTACGTTTATTTATTTATTTTGAGAGAGAGAGAATGTGTGCATGTGAGCGGGGAGGGGAAGGGCAGAGAGAAAGAGGGAGAGAATCCCAAGCAAGTCCCATGGCCAACACAGAGTCTGATGCAGGGTCCAATACCAGGAACCATGAGATCATGACCTGAGCCAAAATCAAGAGACAGACGCCCAACCAACTGAGCCACTTAGGCACCCCAGTGTTTGTTACTTTTTAAACTTTTCTTGAGTGGTGATATAATTCCCCAATGTAAAAGGGCAGGCACAACAAGGTTTGAGCTTCCAGAAAAGGGAGATTCTAAGTGTTTCAAGAGTGTCTGTAGCAGTTGTGACCCTCCCCCCAGTAGGAACCCCTCTGAAATATGATGCATCTACCTCTTCTCTGGGTGGACGTCTAACCTCTGATAAGTTTCTGCATCCTAGATAGAATAGGTCATGGATTTAAAATAACCTTATATGGGGTGCCTGGGTGACTCAATCAGTTAAGTGTCCGACTTCAGCTCAGGTCATGATCTCAGTGTCCATGAGTTCGAGCCCTGCGTAGGGCTCTGTGCTTATAGCTCAGAGCGTGGAGTCTGCTTCAGATTCTGTATCTCTCTCTCTCTCTGCCCCTCCCTGGCTCATGCTCTGTCTCTCTCTGTCTCAAAAATAAATAAAAACATTTTTAAAATTAAAAAAAAATAACCTCTCTCACATGTGATATCTCTTTTTTCTAATCTTCAACCTGCCAGGAATGCTTTGAAAAATGAATTGCATTATTAAGTTAAAAATGAATTGCATTATTAACATTAACTTAATGTTAACCTAATTTTTTTTTGTACTTTGGGGTTAGAATCTCTTGGTTATTTGTACATTATCATTATCATTATAATGCACATTTTACTGATTTTTAAAATATTTTTGTGCCTTTAGCCATAAGTGAATGGTGTATAATTGTTTCCTTTCTATGTTATTAGCGCCCTAACTTGGCTGCAGAATGATGTTACCCCCAAAAAATGAATTCTGAAGCTTCCTATACTTACATTGTGCAATATGCTCCTCATTCGGGTTTCCATCAAGGTTATTCTAAAGCAGTACCTTTTTCTCTATACCTACTAGAGTTTTTGATGCATAAGAGATACTTGAGTACCCCCTTATCATTTGTTGATTTAATAATTTATTGACCCAGCAATTCTGCAATGCTGCTGAGTTGCTTGCCTGCTCCTTTTCTGACTAGGAAGTTAGATAATCTTTTTAAAAAATGAAACAGTGCTAGTTGGTAAACCTTAGGATTAATATAGTTTGAAACCTTTATTGTGATACTGAAAGTGGAGATGGTGCTTAGAGGAGAAGGGCTTTTCTTGACACAAATATGTCTTAACCTAGAATAAATGTCCAAAACCTAGAATTGTGCTTCTGCTATGTGACACCCTCGTTTCAGGATTTTCTAGACTCTGTGTGAATCCCATATAGCTCCCCTATAATTTCCAGTCAGCTCTAAGTTATTCTGGCTCTATTCTGTCACTCAATCATGTCACATTTCCAGTTAGCTGATTGTGTATAGTGATGAACTTCTGATAAGTAGCATATACAATGATATAGTGCTCAGCAAGCAAGGTGTGTTCCTCAATCTGGGATTAGCCACTTATGAAATGTTTAATTTTGAGTGGGTGATTTAATATCTAAAAGCTTCAGTTCAACTATAAAAGGAGTATGAAAATAGCTACCTCTCAGGGATTAAATGAAATGGTAAATTTAAAGCACTGAACACCTAGCCCTACCCATAATCAGTTCTCTAGAATTCAGTTGGATATATTGGCCTAAGGGAGATGAGGGAGGCCTGGACCAGAATTAAAGATTTGGTAATCACTTCCAGCTTGCATAGAGATGGTAACTGAATCCATGCATAATGAAGGCAGTGGTCAACAACCTTGACTGCACATAGAAATCACCCAGACAGACTTACAAAAGATACACTTGATGTTTAGGAAAGCAGCATGGCCCCCAGGATTCTGACTGAATTGGTACAGAGCAGTAGTTGTCCAGCTGCCCCATGCATTGGAACCACATGGAGGGCTTGTGAAACCACTTATGGTTGAGTGCTATCCCAAGAGTTTCTAATTCAGAATATTGAGAATTCGCATTTCTAACAGGTCTCAGGTGATGCTGCTGATACAGCTGCTGGAGATGAGACCATAAACTTATGAGTAGTCTCCAGGCAGCATGGGCACTCCTCTACTAAGGTGGTTTTGTCAGGGTAAGGATGGTAATGGTGCTTCTGCTGCTTGCTAGAGATTTCACCAGTTTTCCACAGGTTGGAGTTAAGGATGAGGATGTTTTGAGAAAAATTCTAAGACGTGAAAAGTGGGTTTTGATATCAAGCAGAGACATCTGTTTGAGACCATGAAGTGACTGGTCACTAGTTACACATTCTTGTCTTGCCCAAACATGTTTCTGGAGGAAGAGCGTTAGGGCCACTGAGACCCAAAAAGAAGAACGTTGGCAGTGGTTTCTACTCACACATAAAGGAACATGACGCGGGTCTTCCTCTATAGTAATACAGAAAGAAAATTTAATGTTTTTCATGTGGAATGGTGTACTATTACTATTTACTGAGTTTATTTGCTGTTTTAAGATTCTAACCCATTTCTGTCAGTTGCAACTGTTTTTTCCTTGTGAATCCTGACCATAAATGTTGGAGAGTTAATTATCATACAGGTGTACACACTCAGGGGTCTCCCAATCAAAAGTAAAAATCAGCACCAATCCTGGGCTGCTACTTTACTTATGGTTAAAAAGATTCAGGAAGCTTATTGGCTCTGGTTTGACCAATCACGTCCAGCCTCCAACACTGACCAATCATGTTCTCTCACCTTCTATTTAAGTGAGACTTCCACAGTCCACTAGGGTATTTATGCTGCTGACTAAAGCCAGGTTCGCCGAACTTGAGTAGCAGGAGAGCATCCGGGATCTAGCAAAGTTAGTTTCTCTTTTCTGTCAGTGTCTGTTTCTCTCTGCTTTTCTGTTTGTCTCCTTTAAGAGATGGGGAATTTCTTGTTGTTTAGCTGTGGGAAAGACAGACAAGAGACTATAAGACGCTTAGACTTAGTTCTCTTTATCTCACTAATCACAAAATGTCCCGAGAAGTTGAGACCTAGGCAGTAAATTCAACTTTCTTTCCTTTCTCTAAGAACAAAGAAGAACAAAACTTAGTGCTGGGTTGAGAGAGACGCTTTGGGCTGATCAAAACTGGAAACTACCTCTTAGTCCAGGTGGAGCTCATTCTTCCTATCTAGGCTTCCTTTACTTCCCTGTTGTGGGCTTGCTGGAAAATCTGGGACTGGTAAGAGCTCCCAAAGAACCCATCTAGCTGGGATGATACTAGCTAATGGTTGGGAGGTCTCTCTGAAATTAATCCTGCTTTTTTTAAGGGTATCTCTAACTCATGGACTTAATATCTTTTACAATGCAAGGCTGAAGAAAGGACCTTCTCTGATTAGCTCAAGCCTTGGTTCTAACTTTGCTGTAATCTCTTCTTAAAGCTAACCTCCCCATCCTTGATAGGGTTACCGGCTATTATCTTTACTATTCTGAGTCAAACACATCAGAAGGAAGCTCTGTATATAACCTACTGTCCTTCTAATGCCTTCACTAGGCTTAATTCGTAGCTACTCTCTGCCTCTGAGCCATCCAAATGCTTCAAGAAATGACTCCTAATGTCTAAAGAATTTTACAGGACACTTGCTTTGCCTGAAGTCCATGTTTTACAAAGCCCTTCTTCAGGACCAAGGGCTGTTGAACATTCTTTATTCTTTCGACTCCTCTCAAACAGGTAGCTTGAACCTTAGAAACATTTTGGTGTTCATTTAGGTTCTGATTCAATTTGTGTTGCTGGAATTAGAAAGGTAGGCTGAGGGAATGGCTTTTACTGAAGAATAGTTCTCCTGTTCCTATTCAACTCTGTCTTTCAAACTCATGACTTAGTGTCTACTTTGTCCTCATAAAGGCACATGGTCCTTTTGTGTTCTTCCTTGGCCCGTAGTTGTTCCAGTCCTTGAGATTCTTTCTCAAGTGGTCTCTCTTCAAACTCTTCCTGCCCTTGGATTTTAGACTCAAGTTGTTCATAACAGTACTGTTAACACCAACATTCAGGTGTTTGTGGGATCCTAGACCCAAGAGAGTTCCCTTTTAAACTTCCTCATGTTAAACCTACAGATACTGTAAGAATCTCTACTTCAAAACCCCATTTTCTCATAGGATTTTCTGCTTGGACATTTCTCTGCCTGAAGAGTCTCTACTTAACTTCCTAATATTTTTAAGTAACAAGATCCTGGAATGTATATGGGCTCTATAGGGGATGGGATTGTGATGCTGATCCTAGAAACTTTCCTCATTCCCTCATGCTCAGGCTACTTCTGTACTCCAGGAATGAATCCTGATACCGGCAGAAGAAGCCATAAAATGCATTGAGAACCTACTGAGAAGTGAAACCTAAGTGCCCTTTCCAATAGTATTCCTTTGTCTATCCCTCAAAGGGGATTTAAAGTTTCTTCCCTCAAGTGTATGAGAAGTTAATCCTGTCTGAAGGGATGAGTTGTGTCCTTAATTCAGAAACTCACAGGTACTGTTTATCACTTACAAGACTGTCATCCCAGAAGAGTCTAATAGCCTCACCTGTGGCTGCCTTCCCTTGGAGAGCATCTCTTGATCCAATGTAAGATTAAAACTCTTCACATTTGTGGCTCATAAAAGGGATATCTTAGGATCTGTTTCCAATTCTGTCAGAATCTTTAGATAAAGATGTCCTACAGCAAACCAGCCACTCCCTACGCATGCCAATTAGTGTGGTGGAAAGTGGCAGCTCACATCTTGTGGGGAAGGAAGGTGGTAAAAGCCTGGATCAAAGGTTGAAGGAGTTTGTAGCAGGGAAGGTGAGAGCCAGGAGAACGGAGACCTGGGTCGAGGAGAAAGTGCCCCTTGTAGTAGGGTACCATAGCTGTTGGTAGCCTCAAGGATTCCTCTGAGCAAACACAGAAGTGCTATGGGAGGAGTTGCTGCTCAACCTAACGTATCTTAGCAGCTGGCACTCATGAACAAAACCTTAAAGCCCAGTGGAGATCTTGTTTCCTGTTTTGCTAAGTTTTGCTTTGGTCTTATTCTAGGACTTTTGTCCTATAGGAACTGAAGGCTGATGATTCAGTGGTGGTTCACTAAATTTGTGTGCCTGAATGTCTTCAGCTGAAGACTACTCAGATCACCTGGGAGCTTTTTGTTTACAGTTCCTATCTGATGACTCCTCAGCTGGGTTCAACTTGGGATGTTTAAACCAGTTTTCTACTCATGCTGTTTGGCTTTGTTAAATCAATCCAGGTCAGAGCAGGGAGAACAGTCACTCTTCAGAAAATAACATGCCATGGTGACTACATCTTCAGCTCTCAGTGCTGTTGTAACTGACAATCCCAAGCTCACATCAAAGGCTTCTCCAGAGTTTGCATGTCCTGGATTGGTACCAAGATTTCACTTGAGCAGATAGGAAGCAGTCCCTTTTGGGAACAACAAAGCCCAGACTTCCTTCACATAGACCTATACTAAAGGCCTTTCTGCAGTGGGATACCTGAATTTCCTGTGGTCCTTACTAAGGACTGCAGTGCACAGATCCTTGAGCCCATTATTATCCACCTTCAAATTGCTTGATTCCAGGCTATATTCAACAAGAATAGAAAAATTCATGATGTAAGCTATTACCTTTTCTCCTTCCTGTTTGTATAAGTGGACGTATGATTGCTTGCCTTTACTCTAAGCTCTTTATATAGTTGTGGCACCAACAGCCATAGTGTGGAGGTGGAAGTGTGGGTGTTGGGAGTATATGGTTAATACAAACGCAGTACATGTTTGTTCTTTGGTTTTTTTCCTGCTGGCTACTGTTACCTGTTGCTTGGTCATATTTGTAATCTCTCTTGAAAATTAATACACATTAATCACTAGATTGCCCATATAAGACCTATACATCCCTCTGACAGTCCTTTTATAAGCAGTCGCCTTCCTCACTAATGGCTGCCTAATGTTCAAAAGTTTCCTTATACTTACCCACAAAGCTCATCTTCAGACTTATCCAGATTCCTTTAGGACTTTGCATTTGGTTCCTGAAATTGGAACTTTGCTTAACTATATCTAGTGTTCTGAAGCCAAAAACTGGCATATTATGGGAATCCTATTCCTGCTTGCCTCTACTGTTAGATCAATGTAAGGATTATCACTTAATCTCCATTTCCATGAAGACTGACATATGCACACACCCCCACTCAAGTGAGCAGCATTGGAAAAAATCCTGAATTCTCTCAACCTCTCACTGGCCCCTACAAAAGGGATGCTAATTTTTTTTAATCTTTGAGTCATTTTAAGAATTCTAAGCAGGCTCCATACTGCCCGTACAGAGCCCGATGCAGGGCTTGAACCCACAAACCGTGAGATCATGACCTGAGCTGAAACCGAGTTGGACCCTTAACCAACTGAGCCACTGAGGCACCCCAAAGGTTGCTTATTGATCTATTGGCTTATGGAGTCAAAGTCAAATACTTGTCCATATTCTAATTGTCTCTAATCCTGGGGTCATCTGTAGACTATAGGTGAAAGACTGGTTGTGTGTCTTTATGAAGCAGGCTAGCGTTTCCTCAGCCCATCAAAATCTCACCTTGGATTGAGAAGTGGACAGGTAGTGAATCTCTCTAGATCTTGGTCCCATACTCCAGTTTAATCAGTCAAACCAAAAATTTAATTTCTATGGTAAGATGACATAGTATACTTGTTTAAAAACCTACATTCTGAGGTCAGACTACCTGGGCTTGATTTATGGCTCTACTATTTAGGACTTGGGCATCCTCTGAAACTGCTTAACTTTTGTCCTCAGTGCTTCCTTGCCTGTAAAATCAGGCTAATACTACTACAAGGTGGCTATGAAAACTAAGGGAGTAAATGTAAAGAGTTTCAGAAGTCTATAACTGTACCAGGCACTAAAAGGTTTACTTGGCTCACAGGTCTTAATTGTCTAAGTACCTATAGGAGAAAGGAATGTAACTAGCATTTGGGAACCCCAGTACTTCTA